>NC_061113.1:224295392-224323118 GCF_002878395.1 Capsicum annuum
TTGTGGTCGGTGTTCCCTTTTTTTAGTAGTGGATAAGGATGTTACGATGGATGTATGGACTTATTAGGAGTGATAGAGTTAGAAATGAGTTTATCCGAGAGAAAGTGGGAGTGACTTCAGCAGAATACAAGATGCGGGAAGTGAGGTTGAGATGATTCGAACATGTGATGAGGTGGACAAGGACACCCCAGTACGAAAGTGTGAGATATTGACTATGGATGAATTCACGCAGGGTAGATGTAGGCCTAAGAAATATTGGAAGGAGCTGATTAGGCAGGACATAGAGCAGTTATAACTTATTGAGGATATGACATTAGATAGAAAGTTGTGGAGGACGCAAATTAGGGTAGAGGGGTAGTGGGTAGAAGTACGTCCTTGGTAGTAGGAAAGAGTGTTCTATTTATAGTTGTGCCCATAGTCATAGAGTTATGAGTGTGTCTTGTAGTTTCTTGTTCATGGTGTTCTCGTGGTGTTTGTGATTTTTGAATAGATTGTATAAAGTATTACTTCGTGAGTGTCTGATTTCTTTTATTTGTCTATTGGCATGTTCTTTCATTTTGTTTATCATTTCTCTATTTTTTATACTATTATTTGTCCTGAGATGGGAATCTATCGAAAACTGTCTCTCTATTTCTTTGAGATAGTGGTATGAACTGCATACACTTTACCCTCCCTATACCCCACTTTGTGGGACTGCATAGGTATGTTGTTGTTGTTAATAAATAAATCATCAAGTGCTAAATCATTTAATTATCGATGCGTTATGCTATTTTTTTTTAATTAGTATTCTATGTTTGTAGGTAATATATTTTTTACGGTGGTTTAAAAATAAATTTTCTTATAAATGGACCAAAATACATAGTTCATTTTAATTTAAAGTTGTGTGTTTAGTAAATACAAAAAGAACCGAAATTAGAATTTATCAATAATTTACGGATTAAAAATGCTGTTTTTTTAATCTTAAATTTTCTTTAACTTTTTACGAGGCTCGATTTGGAGTTCTCTCTCGGTAATTGGTTTATAAATTAAAAAAAAAAGTCTTTTTTCTATTTCCAGGCAATTAAATTCAAACAGAGAATATTTTTTTTTTTATTTCACTCAGGTCTGAGGATGGGGTGCGGAGATAAAGATACAGACTTTCCTTTTACAACATAGGAGGGCGGGGAACTCGTTCCTAAAAATTCTTTGCCATTGCCTCTGCCTCTATCTCATAAAGCTATGACATCCTAGTGATCTCAAATCTGCTCTGCTAGTTGGCTTTATTGCTATCGAAGTATAGCATTCTATGGACTTATTTCCACGTTAGGGTGGGGTGGGGTGGGGATTGGGAAATATTTGAACTAATTGTAATAGGCTATTTATCGTAACAACATCAATCGTCAAGTCAATAAGCTGCAGGAGTCTAGAAAAAGCTATTTGCATTATTATATCCTTAGAGCACCATCAAAACTTTAAAAGTAAATGAGAATAATGACTATTTAATAGAAAAAATAATGTTAGCAATGATTGCCAATAAATCACAGGTGGAATAAGAGACAATATAATAATGACTAATAAGTAAACCAAACTATTAGCTTATTGTCGAGTTAAAATAGACCATTATATCTCTTGTCGAGTTTCTGTGAGGTAATAGAATAGAGCTTATCAAGCTAGTTACTTATTTTTTTCCTAAAAAGATATAATATGTATTCTCATGTTGACTTGTACAAGGAATTTCAGAAAAGTATGGTCTCAACGTTCTTTGTTGGTTGTTTTGAGTTGGATGGTGATGGATAGAATATTTACTCAAGTTTATTATAAGCCCTTATACACTTGATATATGTATTATATATACTACAATGATTCTTCTCAATATATATGATATCAATTCTTAACATCATGCCTTATCCCTAGCATTTGCTGAGCGACAACAATATACCTAGTATATTTCCATATAATGAGGTCTGGACAGGCTAAAATATACGCAGTTCATACCACTACCTCAAAGATGAGGTAGAGATGCTATTGCTGAGCACACTAGAAAAAAAAAATTCTTGGATTTTCGTTTGAGATATTTTTTTTAACATGTTACGTTGAATTTGCAAAACAAACAAAAAAAAGTATTTGAAGCTTTTAATCCATGTATAAATTCACTACGAAATAAAATCATAACAAAACCCTAAATCTAAAACTTTCAAAATTGCAAATAGTAAATAAACTTAAAACTATAAAGGGACAAGTAAAAAGCTCCAGTATTGTGGGTTGCAATACCTGAAAGTAAGCTAACTAGTAATTAGTATCCTCGTTAACTAATAAAAAAACATTAAGTATAAGTTATTAATTCCATAAAATAATAAACTGTATCTTTTCCAATGATTAGTCGTTGAGCAAGAGAATATATGTAAATCATTTTTAACCACATCATGTTTGTCTTTTTTGGGTATGGAGACGGTTGCCCAAAGGATGATTAGATTATTACGACTCATTAAAAATGGAAATTTTCTTCAACAATAGGAGTGACAGATGAAATAATTAATAGTATATAGTTTTTATATATGATCAATATCCATTCAAAAATAATAGTTTTAACATATTACTTGTTAAAATTTGTCCACAATTTCTTACCTTATTTGGATTCTACCATAATTATGTTTTACTTCGAAAAATATTTCTTAGTAGAAAAGAAAGATCTATTAGATTTTTATTAGGTTTATTCTTTGTTAGAAGAAAAGTTTTGTAACTTTATAAATAGAATAATTCTCTTCTCAAGTCATAGTTTTATAATATGTAGTCTAATTGGCCAAAATATATAATAATTTTATGTTTTTTTAGTATTGTTTTCTTTGTCGTCTGATTTATTGTCTCATAGTTTGCAATTAATAGCTTCCGCATGATGCTCTCTCAATTTTGAACCCAACAAGTGGTATCCGAGCTTATGGTTCAAAGGTCCAATGGCATGGTGAGACGAGAGTAAACAGGTTTAAAGCGATTTCAAAATCAAGCTGCAACATATAATGACCACCTTAGAAATTATTAGTAACGACATCGTTGAGGTGTGGCTTAACCAACCTAACGACCCTTAAATAAAAGACCAGCAGTTAATGATGGATGACTCAGATTCAATTGCAATGAAGGGTCCAGATTGATCAATCAATCCATTTAAATAGGAAAGATCAACATGGAAGGAGTGTGTGAAAATTGGTATGTTCTATACACATGCTCTTCTTCTCAAAATTCTCTTCTAATCTCTCTTTCTAAATCTCAATCCATTTCTTACCTCTTTTCCCTTCTCTTCTCCCTTCTAATCTCTTTTTCTAATCTCAATCTATTTCTTACCTCTTTCCTCTTCTCTTCTCCTTTCTTCTCAATTGTATCCATCTAAGTTCTCTTCTCCATTCAGGTATGGAGTCGATTCGAGTTGAGTAATGATTCTGAGCTGAAGGATTGAGCTGCTGGATTAGGAAGTTTAGCTCTAGTTGTTTTTGAATTTTTTTCCTAGTTTAAATTATCGTTAATTTCTGTTTTCGAAATTCTGTTTTTACTGTTGAGCACTGTTTATCGAGAAGTTAGCAATATTATAGATTTACTGTTCGATTAAATTACTGTGCGTTAGCTGAGTTCATTACAAAGTAGTATTAGAGAGACAATTTTGATTATACTGTGGGATAATGACTGGGGCTGAGGCTACACGAGCTAAGCAAGCTGAAGAACACTTGAGGAAGATGGATGCTCAAGTGCAGGCTAATAAGGCGGCGGTGGAATCTAAGCTCAATGTTATAAAGTCAAGGTTAGCAGAAATGAACTCTAACCAAGAAGACATGAAGCATATGATGGAGGAAACCCATGGGGCCTTGATGCGAGTGTTAGGGCAAGGAAATGGCAAGTCTTCGGTTACTCCGGAAAGCAGCAACAGAGGCGATGGGCTATTACCCAGGCCTAATAGACCAGTTGAGGCCATGGGAAGTAGACCCAATCAGGATCATGAGTTCCACCCAAAGCTTCAATTTCCAACTTATGGAGGGGCTGAACCCCGGGCTTAGTTAAGAAGATGTAATAAGTACTTTAGCATTTACAGGATTTTGGATCCAGTTAAGAAACTGGAAATGGCCACTTTACACATGAAAGGTGATGCTGAGGCTTGGTACTTCTCATATACCTTTACTAGTAGGATGGTGAGGTGGGAAGAATTTTATGATGAACTGATAATGAGATTAGAAAAGGATCACAATGATAATGTGGTAACCGAGTTCAAGATGCTCACTTAACAAGGGACAATAGATGAGTATTACCAGAAATTTGAAGACCTTAGGGCTCTAGTGCTGATAAAAAATCCCAGGGTTCCAGAGAATTTCATTTTAGAGTATTTTATTGAAGGGTTAAAGGAAGAAATAAGAGAGACTGTCAAGATGTATGAACCTGTCAACTTGTCACAAGCTGTATCACTTGCCAGGAAGAAGAAAAATGTTATCAATACTAGAGAAAGAGGGGCAAGGTGGTTGCAAAAGGAACCAGTGGCACCAACTAACAAAGAGTTGAACAAAAGGGGAGTTACTAGAGCTCAAGGTTCAGTGGCCAAACCTAAGGTCAAACCAGAGTTCAAAAGGATACTAGGTGCATGTTGGAGATGCGGGGAGAGGTATTTCCCAGGGCATGTATACAAAGATAAATAATTGAATGCTATCACAGTCGAGGAGGAAGACCATAGAGAGATAATATTGAAAGATAATAAAAATGGACAAGAAGGAGGTAGAACGACACCAGAACAGACAGAAGAAGAGGTAGTATGCTTAAATGCTATGTCAGGAACACCAGAGCCCAACACCTTTAAATTGAAAGGGTGGATAAAAAAGAGAGCAGTAGTTATGCTAGTAGATTCAAGTAGTACTCATAGTTTCCTAGATAGTCAGACTGAAAAGTAGCCGGGATTGATTCTAGAAGTGGACACCCTTCTAAGAGTAACAGTGGCTAATGGTCAACAAATGTACAACCACCACAGTATCACTAATGTCAATTGGAGAGTGAATAGAGTTAAGTTTGAAGATAAGTTCAGGTTATTAAACTTGGGAACCATTGATACGGTTTCAGGTGGAGATTGGATGATAGCACATACTCTAGTCACTTTCGATTATGATTTTTATGAGCTGAAGTTCAAGCAAGCTGGGAAAATGATGACTCTCAAGGGAAAAAACATGTCAAGCAGCACTACATCAGATATCAACTAAATCTATGGGTAAGCTCCTGAGAAGGGGACAAGCATTACTAGCTCATTTATTTTTTATGATAGATAGTACCACTGAGGTTAAAGAACCAGTACCTGAGAGGTACAAGAGGTGTCGGAAGATTATGCCAATATTTTTGAAGAACCTAAATCCTTACCTCCTATCAGAGATCATGACCATGTAATTCCAATCATGCCTGGAGCAAAAACAGTGTCCCTGAGGCCCTACAAATACAACCATTACCAAAAAAATAAATTAGAGAAACAAGTATCAGAAATGATGTAGTTGGGAATCATCCAGCCAAGTCACTCTCCATACTCATCACCAGTGTTACTACTTACGAAAAAATGATGGAAACTGGAGGCTTTATATTGATTATAAGGAGCTGAACAAGATTATAATCGAAGATAAATTTCTTATACCCATAGTTGATGATCTATTGGATGAGTTACAAGGTTCCAGCTTATTTTTCAAGATTAATCTAAGGTCTGTCTATCACCAGATCAGGATGAAGTCAGAAGACATTCACAAGACTGATTTCAAAACTCATCATGGCCACTTTGAGTTTAAAGTAACGCCATTTGGGCTAACAAATGCCTCTTCTACCTTTCAATCTCTGATGAACTCTATATTCCAGCAACACTTAAGACATTTTATTTTGGTTTTCTTTGATGCCATACTAGTATACAGTAAGAGCTTGCAAGAACATCTGGAGCATCTGAAGATAACCTTCAATATCTTTCAACAGAATCAGCTATATGCAAAAAGATCAAAGTGTAGTTTTGCTAAGCGTCAAGTGGAGTATCTGGGGCATATCATCTCTATAGAAGGGATAGCGACAAACCTTACTAAAGTAGAAGCCATGAAATCCTGGCCTGTCCCAAAAAGGTTGAAAGGTTTAAGAGAATTATTGGGACTTACAGGCAACTACAGAAGATTTGTTAAGGATTATGGAACCATTAGCAGGCCACTAACCACCTTATTAAAGAAAAACTCTTTTCAGTGGAGTGTTGAGGCTGGGAAGGCATTTGCAAGATAAAGATGGCTATGAGCACTGTACCTGTGCTTGCAATGCCAAATTACCATAAGAATTTCACTATTGAAACTTATGTCAGTCACCTAGGTATAGGTGTTGTTCTGATACAAGATAATAAACCCTTGACTTATTACAGCAAAGCCCTTACTCAAAGAGATATAGGGAAATCAGTTTATAAAAAGGAGTACATGGCGGTGTTAGCAGCAATAAATAAGTGGAGACACTATGTACAACATGGCCACTTTTTTATTAAGACAGACCATTTCAGCCTTAAGTATCTACTAGAATAGAAAGTGACCACAACAATTCAACAGAAAGGACTCACCAAATTATTAGGAATGGATTATGAAATCATTTATAGGAAGAGAGCTGAGAATAGAGTGACAGATGCCCTCTTTAGACTTTCTGAGGAAGAAGGTGAGGTTAATGATATCTTTAGGGTGCAACCTACATGGATACAAGATATGGAGAAGAGTTATGAGGGTGATGAGCAAGTTCTAAACTTAGTGACAATATTAGCTATTCAATCAGACAACTACCAAGATTATAAGCTGACTTCAGGGGTGCTTAGATACAAGGGAAAGATTTATGTAGGTAAGGCTACTAATTTGAGACAGCAAATGCTAGGCATAATGTATACTTCAGCCCTAGGAGGACATTCAGGCCAGCTAGGAACATTAAAGAGGCTACAATTGTATTTCTATTGGCCAGCTATGAAGAAAGATGTACAGGTCATAGTATCTACTTATGATATATTCCAAGGGTGCAAGGATGAAAATGTGGCTCCATCAGGGCTCTTACAGCTCTTGGCTATCCCCACTCAATCTTGGAGTGATATCAATCGAGACTTCATAGAAGGACTGCCACTGTCTGGAGGTAAAAATGCGAATCTAGTGATTGTGGATAGATTCAATATGGTTACTTCTTAGCCTTACACCATTCTTATACAACTATGCAAGTGGCTGATTTATTCATCAAAGAGATCTACAAGTTACATGGCTTCCCTAAAACCACGGTGTCTGAGAGAGACAAGGTTTTCACTAGCATGTTCTGGCAGCACTTATTCAAGTCTTCTAGTACTACCTTATGTATGAGTACAACTTATCATCCAGAATCAGATGGACAAACAAAGAGACTTAATAGATGCTTAGAAAGATACCTTAGGGCTATGGTGACGAGCAAACCTAAGTTGTGGTCCAATTGGCTACACCTGGCTGAGTAGTTGTATAACACTAACTTTTACACTACATTTTAACACACCCCTTTTCATGCCTTGTATGGTTATCACCCACTCCAACTACCTATGGGACCCTACAGTAAGACCCTAGTACAAACAGTGCAAGATTTTCTACAACAAAGGGTGCAGTTCCAACAAATACTGAAAGACCATTTAGTCCAAGCTCAAGCTAGAATGAAGTGGTATGCATATCAAAGGAGGAGTGAAAGGGAACTGCAAGTAGGCGATTGAGTATATCTTAAGTTGCAGCCTTATAGGCAGACTACTGTGGAATTGATGAGGCATCTTAAATTGTGTCCTAAGTTCAACAAACCATATTTAGTGCTGCAAAGGATTAGCCAGGTGGCTTATAAGCTGCAATTACCAGCTGGTTCTCTTTTCCATCCTGTTTTTCATGCCTCACACCTCAAGAAGAGAATTGGACCTGCTGTCATCCCTTCTCAACAACTACCACTAGTGGGTGTTGATGGTCAAATCTTAGTACAACCAGTGGCCATCCTACAGAGGAGAATGGTTAAAGAGAACAACCAGGTAGCTGTCAAGGTTCTCATCCAATGGGCTAACTTATCTCCTGGAGAAGCAACCTGGGAAGATTGGTCATTTATCAAGTCACAGTTTCCATTATACAATTGCAGACATCACATTCTTGTGGACAAGAATCTTCGATGGGGGTGGAATGTAATGACCATCTTAGAAATTATTAGTAACGACGTCGTTGAGGTGTGGTTTAACCAACCTAACGACCATTAAATAAAGGACCAACAGTTAATAATGGATGGCTCAGATTCAATTACAATGCAGGGTCCAGATTTTTTCTCTAAAGTTTTTATGATTTTCTTTATATTAGATTTTATAATATATAGGCCCATTGGTCAAAATATATAATAATTTAATGTTTTTTAGTATTGTTTTCTTTGTCGTCTCATTTATCGTGTCATAATTTGCAACTGATAGCTTCCGCATGATGCCCTCTCGATTTCGAACCCAACAATACTAATACATAATACACAGATATGACATCAGAATTAGCGCCTAGAGGTGGAGATTCTAGTCTGCAAGTTGCATCAACAAAAGGACAATGTTAGTGTTGTATTATTCCTTCTATATATCCCAATTCATACATTATTTGCGATTTAGGATGTATTTAAAAACACACTAATTAATATATAGTATTATTACAAGTTTCATAAAATTCAAAATAATTTTGTATTTGAATTCATGTTATGTTCTCTTATTGAATTAAATTTTTCTGATTACTAAGAAAAGAATTAAAGAAATGGTTTCCACATGTTAATTCATTTATTTTAGGTCCTATGATTTTCGTGAGTTTTTTAATGCTATTAGAAAATTATTATGCCACTAGAAAATATAGAAAAAATTTAGTATTTTTATTTTTTGAATTATTAACATGCATTTAATTTGAATAAACAACATGATTAGTTAGGATCCACACAGTAGTTTTGTGCATGCACCTCATAAGGAAAAAGTCTTTGCAATTGAACCAAGCCGATCGAGGAGGTAAGTGACGTGTCAACATGACTAACTGAGTGCAAGCACCTAGCTGTATTGTTAGTTTAGAGGGTAGCGACTCCTTTTGAAAACCTCTCTATTTCTATTGTTGAGTTTAACTTATCTAGAATAAGAGATAATTATCGTTATATTTTTTAAAGAACAGATTTTGCTGATGTAAATATACTACGCTAGTGTTTAACAATAGATTTTGGATCAAATTATATAAATTTCTTTAAATATTTGTTGACTGTGAAATTTGATCAGATTTTGAAAATTGATAGTTGAATATCTTCATGTTGCCAGTTTTTGGGACTTCTAATAATTTTTTTTTAAAATTTTTTTCAAGTAAAATACATATCAAATACAATTTTACATTTCAAAATTTACGACTTCTAAATCCAATTTTTAAGTTCTAATTTTAAATTTTATGATAAAATGGGAGCTACTAATACTGGTTTTCCTGAAAAGTGATATTATTTGTAGTATGTACTAGAGACCTCATGATATAAGCAGTCATTTCATCAAATAATCATAAATACTTTGGAGGGCACATGCAATTAGTTGGCTGACGTGGATTCTTTAAATGTCATAATTATGTGGTTTAAGTCTTAAAATCTGAAAGAACATGAAAAGGAAAACTAAAAGAAAAGGAGGAAAATAAATATCTATTCAAATGCCCCCCAACATGCACCTTTTCATTTTCGAATTTCATTAGAGTATTATTTGTTCCTCTAGTTTATTTTACTTATTAATATTGATTTGACCCTTTCTTAAGAAAATATATTTATTTTATTAAATTTCTTTTAATAATTATATTTTAAATTTGATGATATTTTATGTAGCTAGGTATTTAATTTAATGATAAGGATGTCATTGAAAGGAAATCATAAGTTTCTCTTAATTTACTAAAATGAACAAAGTAAAAGAAAAATTATTGATAGAGGTTATTCTAAAGTCTTTGCTAAGACTTGGTAGTAAAATGTTGATGGTTAAAGCTCAAGCTTATTTGAGATTGAAGTGGTGGTGCAATTGTATTAAATTAAAATTTAAATATTGTTTGAATTAGCCCTCAAGAAAAGAGCTTGACATAGACTAGCTGTTGAATGTGACCAATTTAATTGTTCTTAAATAGTTATATCACTTTCGCTTGGGGCAAATTTATTTTTGTCGACCATTTAAGCCGCCATTAATGGCAGATACAAGTTATGCATAGAAGGAATATTTAAGTTCTCTTTCTAAAATCCCTATTTGAAACTTGTAGTAGTACTAACTGTTCCAATCCCATGAATAATAAATCCAAGTCTTAATTATATCACTAGTACTTTCATCGTAGGAGTATAATTATTATCATTATAATATATTCTAGTGTATGCTTTTCATAACAATTAGATCAAATGGTTGCACAGAGGGAGGGGAAGAATAGGGAAGAATCGGTTTTATAGTCCACTTGTAATTTTATATATTTTATTTTATAAGAGATATTTATTTGTACATATAAAATATGAAATGATCATTCTTTTTAATTTAATTTATGCGTATTTATAAGAAATCATTTTCATGTGAGAAAGTATGTAATGGTGACATACAATATATAAATTCTGGAATATTATTACCATAAAACTTTATACAAATCACAAAGCAATACAATTTCCGAGTTGGAATTTGTGTTCTTCCTCTAAAGAGAGGAGAGAGAAAAAAAAAGACAAAAAAAAAAAAAAAAGAGTCATCATGAAGATATGTGGTCATCTTCAAAAATTCCAAGAATTTCTTTTTTCTCATGGCTGACACTTCTCTTGATACAGCTTTTTCCACTTCCTTCAAGAAGACAAAAAATTCACAATCCCATTCTTGAAGAAGAGAGAAACAGCAGTATAGAAGGTGACAAATGTACTCAGTGACATGTGAGCTTCTTCACACCTCTCATCTTCTTTCTTTGTTCTTTACCTCCCTCACATTACTTGCTTCTCATTTTTTGCTATTTACCTGAAATATAACAAATTAAGCCAAAAACAAAGTTATTATTTGAGTGACTCTCAATAAATCTTTCTAATGTAACTACAGTGCATAGATGGATCTAGAGAAACTGATGAGAAAATTAATAGAACTCAAGACTAATTCAACCCAAAAGTTAGCTCGTGAGATGAGATTGTTCAAAAAAGATCAAACACGCACCCATCTCACAGCTAATGTGGGACAACCTCAACACATCTTGCATGTGCCCCGAACCTATCAACTGTAGCATGAACAATATAATATGATGACCTACTTGGTAAACTAAGAATTTGGTATGAGCCTGATTTTAATATCAAGTCGATCCCAAAAGTTAACTCATGAAGTGAAAATATATTGCTGAGGATCACAAAAGAAACCAAACATCCATCTCATAATTCATGTGGGACAAACTTATCAACAAGTTCTATGAGTTCAACTGAAAATTATTGCCTTCAACTCGAACTATGTATACACATACATATGCAAAACAAATTCTATTAACTTATTTGAACTCGAACTATGTATACACATACATATGCAAAACAAATTCTATTAACTTATTTGAACTCGCTGACTCTAGATACTAAATTTGTCAGTTGATGACAAGAAAAAGAAGAAGAGATTTAGGGAAAACAGTCACATACCATTAATGGTTCTTTTGCAATGTAGAACAGCTTCATAAATGGAGCTTTCAGAATCACAAGACCTGCGCCAATTATCAACAGAATAAGCTACACTTGTCCTTGGAGATGTTGCTGCTGAACGGTATTCCCACTTCTTCATCACTTCCTTTCCACTACTTGTTCTGCACCTACCAATTCTACTACATCTCCTTATTTTCTGACAAAATGGCCTAAGAAAATCCAAATATTTCACCAAAATCCGCCTCGACAAACTCCGGCATCTCCTCAACGATACACAACGATTCACCCTCCTACAGGAGGACGACCGCGACTCATTCTGCACGAGTGAAGATGCCGGTGAATCCATGATGGAGTCTGAGTTGTTAAACTCCAACTCCATCTTAATCGGCTTCTTGATGAATAAAGGCATCAAGAAGCCGTTTGAGATGAGTTCATCAGCATGAACAAGAGTTAAAGGTTCAGATGTAGGAAAATCGAAATTCAAATCTTGTGGATTCACATTAAAAAACCTCTTTGAAGGAGGAAGTGTAGGATCCATTTCAATAAATGCAGTTTCATAATCATCTGCAGATGCATCCATAGAAGCTCTAAAAGAATCCCCCAAATCTACTAACCAACTATACGAAAAACTCTCGATAGAGAGTGACTGTGACGAAGTTTCCATATCGATCTTCTTGATATTGAAGTAGAGTACAGAAAACTTAAAAGAACAGAGGAAAGGACTATGTAAAGATTTAATGAAATCGAAAATGGAACAACTCTAGCTTCATGCATATAAGAAATAAATACTGTGGATATATATAAATAGAAACAGTATTGATTGAAGGATGTACTATCCTTTTTCTAACAATAACATATGGGGTGGTCTACATCAGACAAAATTCAATTAATAACTGAAAACGAAATGAAGAAAGAGTAAATAAAATAGAAAGACAAAGCCCATATATATATATATACACTCATGGATGTTGCCTTACATTACCTTACCATTTTAAGTTTATCATATGCTACAATTTAATATTCAAACAAGTTAGCTTCACATGCAAGTTGATGATTAAAAGTTTTATTCTTGAAGAATTATGTCTCCCCTATAATGCTTATATAATGACTTCTAGATCACCCATAAAGAAATGCAAAAATTTTATCTAATTAATGCTTTATCCTAGTAGTACTAGTTTATACTTTATGCTACATTGGAATTTTGATATATTAATCTGCTAAAAGTAACATTCTCATACAGCCAATCATAACCTTGCAATATACATATGATTCGTAGATTTCTTTATACATAAACAATGCTAGACAACTACTGAATTCTCGTGAATCCACATGTCATGCTCTGAATCCACCAGTGCATATAGGACATAAAAGTTACAGAATATTTCCTCTGTTTCCAATTCTACTGTCAAAATCATTAGTGCTTCTTGTGGTAAATACTCCTACTATTCTTATGGGGATTTCCATTTTTTTTTGGATGTCATAGGCTCATAGCTAGAGAAGTAACATGTTATGCTTCAGTGATAAAATAATATAAGAAGAATATGATATTTTAAGTATCTTATTTTTGTTTATGATATATCAAGAAACAAAGATCTTTGGTTATTATTGGTTTGTTATTAATATTCCCTTTTCCTTTTCATGACAGCAAATACAACAATCATTTCAGTATAAATGTGAAAGCATATCTTGATTTTACATATTATAAACTATAGCCATATTAAGAACTTTTGTACCATTCTTTGGTGGATGCATCTACAATCCAAACAAATGAAATATCAAACTTCTCTTGGTAAAGAAATCTCAGGCTTTTACATCCACCAAATGCCTTGAGTGGTAGCAATTTTTCAAGAGGGGTTGTCTTTTTCATTTTTTTTAATATTTTTTTGAAAATTTGAACAAGTTACTCAATAATTTACAAACAGCACAGAAAAACAAAAATACCAGACAAGGTCCCCATTAGTGTTGGAGAAAGAGATCGACATTAAGGAAGTCCTTAGGGAGCAAAAACAGTAACTTGAAAGTGACTTAAAACCAAATGGTCCCCTCACATGTCTCCCTTGAGACTAAAAGCAAATATAAAAGCATACAAATATTCTCAAACAATTAAGTTATCATAGAATTGTCTTCTAATGTGGACCATAACAAAAGACTTTATCACCACACAAAAAGTAACCTAAAAAAAGATTTTGAGTATAATAGACACTCATCAAAATCAAATACTTTAGGACTGTAAAGAGTCATTTGATTTCCAATGAGCAGAGGACAATTGAAAAAGTATGAAAAATACAATGTATGTGGCTAAGTCTTCAAACTAGGGCTGTGCGTATTCGAAGTGGATATGAAAATTTCTATTTAGAATTTTGGTTTTTGATTGGAAGAATTTGCAGTCTGAATAAGCTCGGATTGGATTGGATTTTATAAGTTCGGTTTGGATATTTTAGATTTTAGATTTTGACTTTTGAGCGTTTAAGAAATTCCATTATAATTAACAACTTCAATTCACTTAATAGTGTGCTGATTAAGATGTATAACTTTCTAATGTTGTCAAGGATTGAGACTATCCTACCGTTCATGCCGTGTATTCAACTTTACTTACTCACAGGTGACACGAGAGTGAGACATTAAAAAGAAGAAATTCATAATTTTAAAAAATAACCCGAAAACAAAGATTTGAGTATAATAGACTTGACTCTTATCAAAATCAAATACTTTAGGACTGTAAAGAGCCATTTGATTTTCAATGAGCAGAGGACAATTAAAAAGTATGAAAATAGTCATCCATAAAAATGAATACAATGTATGTGGCCAAGTCTTGAATCTAGGGGTACGCATAGAATTTTGGTTTTTGGATTGAAGAAACTACCATCCAAGTAAGCTCTAAGTAGATTGGATTTTCTAAGTTCAGTTTGTATATGCTGGATTTTCGATTTTGACTTTTGTGCGTTTATGACACGCCATAACAATTAACAACCTCAATTAACATAACAGTTTGCTCATTAGGATGTATTACTTTATACTGTTAACCGCTCATGCCGTATATTAAGTTTTACTTACTCATGGATGACGCGAGCATGAGACATTAGAAAGAAAAAAAAATCATAAATTTAAAAATAAAATCCGAAATTCAAAAATCCAAACCAAATATCTAAACGTTTGAATTTCAGGTTGACACAAACTATGCCCACCCTAATCGGGTCAGTATGTTAATAGGGTGTTCTAGGAATTAGCTCCCTAGATTCCAGTGTTTACCAAACAACAAAAACTAGCCAGTTAACTATCATATCATGTTTCTCTTTATGTTGTGCATCTCCCGTTCAATGACTATTTAACATAGGATTCCCCTAACAGAAGTTGGAAAAATATATTGTCCAATAATGTTAACAAGCATGAAATGTGGTCCAGAAAATACAAAACCAAATATCCATAAAGACAGGGTATTTCACTTGTATAAAGCAATATATTCAAATAAAGGATTCAAACAAGAAAATTGATTTCATTAAGTGTAGAAATACAATGATATTCCAAAGTCTGTGCAACAACATGGACGATAATAAGTTCCTTCATCGTGAATATAAATGACAGCAAACTTTGCGTACATAGACAACGGACAACTTAATGCTTCAACTTTCAGGATGCATATCAGACATCTTAACTGATAGTTGAACACTCTAACTTACAAAATGATAGGATCCAGAATTTGAAGGTTGTGGGTGCTCACTTTCTTTAAGGAAAAAAAAGTGTGTTGCTACTAGGAATCAAACCCATGCCACTTCAGGCATCAAGGTGTATGCTTAAGTTCCACGCCAAAACCAAAACACCCAACAACCATTTTCGTCTATGGGTGCTTAACAATACATTATAACCAATTTTACTGTATTTTCTATATAAATATATAAAATTTTCTCGAGGTCAATGGGTGTTCAAGTACACGGCACGGATTACATGGATCCGCACCTGACAAGTTGAGGTATTTACATGCAATTCTCAACGTTCGAATGTATAGTTGCCAATTCAATCCATGTAATGACCTGATTTGTAAAATTTTAATTTTTGATGTGTTTTGATCATTTTGTCCTTTTTCTTAGTTGCTATATGTTTATTTAGGGGTGTGGAGATGGTTGACACAGTTCCCGATATGATTGAGAATGATTTGAGTGAGTTTGTGATTTTTAGAGGCTTTAAAAGTCATATAATTGACTTCGGTCAATATTTATTGTTCTGAGCGTCAAATGACAATTTGGACAATTTCATTATGTCCGAAATGTCGAATTTGAGTTAGTAGCAAGGTTGGTTCGCTTTCGGAACCTTTATTTTGCATTTTGATCCTTTGTTTAGAAATTTTTCAAAAAGGGATCCCATGAATTAATTTATTGAAAACAATCTTTTTTCAAAATTCTGACATTGCCATTGAGTGTAGCTTGGTTGCATATATGATTTGTTTTTGTTGAGTCCCAAATGAATTTCGAGGGTCCGATTGAAAACTTGGCAAAATCCAAATTTGCTAGTGCAAGGCATCAACTGGTGAAGCCGCTTAAGAGGCCAATTGGTTGTTATAGCAAAAGCCGCTTAAGCATCAATGGATCGCTAAAGCAGAAGCTGCTTAAGTGCCAAAGGGCAGCTTTTGCGGTGACCGCTTAAGCGGTATCCGGTCACTTTAGCAGTGATCGCTTGAGCGGTTATTTAACCGCTAAAGTGGCAACCGCTGTATATAACCTTTTTTTCCCACTATTTTTGGACTTAGAACTTCGGGTTTGGTCAATCTTTAGTGTTTTCTTCATCATTTGAACTTGGGTAAACTCCAAGACCTTAATTCCATTATTTTCTATTGATTTATATCATCAAAATACTTGTTAATCTTGGTTTTAACATGAGTTTTGAGAATTTTTCGGTAAATCTCAAAAATGATTTTCGTCGATTTGGACCTCATTTTTGCGTGGATTTTCAATTGTAGATTTCTTTAACCTTGGTGAATGTATTTCTAAAATAAAATTTTGATCTTACCCCTTTCGTTGCTGAACTTATTTTTCGAACCCATTTTGGATCCGAGTCAAATATGGACAATATAGGTATCATTAGTTTTTTTTAAATGCGCAGATGCTACATTTAAATGTTGTAGTTGATTTCGAGGCCTTTCATAAGGGAGAAGCTCCGTGTTGAAGCACTTTTGGCTTGAAGTTCATTGTTTTGATGCAGATTATGACTTAAACTTCTTTCAAATTGAGTTGGGTAGTTAATAAATAGGTAAAATATGCATGAGTTGGAGAAAATAACTATGAGGTTTATATTTTGAGACTATTATTACTGTTGTATGCTCGTGTGGGTGCTTACATACTATTGTTGTTGACTTGTGATACCTGATATTGTGTGTTCACTACTAAAAAAAAAGGAGAAAACCGACCGCAAAAACCGATCAAAAGTGGTCGATTTTCCCCAAATTTCGACCACAAAATCGACTAAACTGTGTGGTCGGTAAAAAATTGGTAGTTTTTTAAAAACCTACCACAAGAGATCGGTTTTTCAAAAAAATAAATCTATTTTTAAAATTTATTATTATGTTTTTAAAATTTGGAAAAATAATTTAAAAAATAAAAAACGACCACAGGTGGTTGGTTTTTTATTTAATTATTTAATTAACTTTAATAGAAAAGTGGTCGGTTTTCTAATAAATTAATTTAATAGAAAACTGACCATTTGTGGTCGGTTTTCTAATATATTAATTAATTAATCAAATAAAAAATTGACAACTTGTGGTCGGTTTTCTATTAAATGAATTAATTAATTAAATAAAAAATCGATTACAAGTGGTCGGATTTTTTTATTTTTTTTTAAAAATATTCGACCACTTGTGGTCGGTTTTTCTGTGAATTTTTTTTTTATAAAATAAGCAATTGTAAATGCTTTCAAAAGTGCACACCACAGCAATAGTTTCAAAAGAGTACAAACTACAATATAATGTGTAAATTCAAAGTATAACAATAGTTTCAAAAGTGTTAACAACTACAACAATAGTTTAAAAAATGTACAAACTACAACATAATATCTACATTCAAAGTACAACACACACAAAAGTGAAAAAACTAAAAGTCATCATCATCGAATTCGTCCTCTTCCTCGTCTTCCATATCCTCATCTGTGCTGATATCATCCAGGGGGCCAAGTCCTTTTGCAGCCCGAACAGCATCATCAGGACACGGAGGAATAACCCCTGCAGTCTGAATGAAAGAGCTGAACTGCTCCTGCAACATCCTGATTTGTGACGAAGTTTCCTCCTCCTTTTCTACGATCTTACTTTAGCAAGCACTTCAGTGAGTTTAGAAATCGTACTTTCTAGTCTTTCAATGATTTCTCTATCAACTGAAGTACTAGAGGATGAAGGGACGAACAAACACTTAATATTATCGCTAAAAAAATTATTGTGGTATCCGTAGTAATGGCCTCTAACTGCAGGACCCACAACTTTTCCCCATAACTCATCCTCTACATGTCGGGGGAGTAGGTCACCCTGAGTTTCAGGAGGCTGAGTACTACGATACTCACTAAGTAGCTACCTATATTTGTCCTATATTAATTCAAAGTAAAGTTAAAATTAAAATTCAAAAAATATTAAAGTACTTATAATTGAATAATATCAAATTTGAGAAAAAGATTCACAAATGCAATATTTATTTCTTACATGGGCAACTTTTGCACGAGGTTCAACCCAGACATTTTCATCAGTAGGGTTTCTTCTTCAGATGAGTCTCCTCGAATAACTCATCGTGTGACATCTCCCTACCTTTTTTTTTTCCTGTATATTAAAAAATTATCAATGTTCAAACAATTAAAAAATTTAAGTAGAAACAAACAGTTAAAACTGTAAAAGTTACATACCAATTTTTCCTGCACAACAAGGGTACTTCTGGCACCTGTAGTATGTAGGGAGCCACCCTTCGATGATGCCCGAGCTTTCCTTCCCTTTTTCCTCAGTAATTGGTTTCCTTCGCAATTCCAAAGGCGAAGATACAGTTGCCATAAGGGTTCAGTAATCCAGTCAGGTTTTACCAACTTGGTTCGGGCATAATCCAACAGACCGTTAAACCTGACTGTACATCTTCTGTAAAATTTCCTCCTTATAAGAAATATATTTGCATCATCCCACCAGTAAAATTTCTACAACAACAACAAAAAAAAATATTCAATCATTTATTCTAACAAAGTGTTAAGTAGTCGATAAGTTTAATTCTTACTTTAAATTCTTTAAACATTCTCTCCCTGTCAAGTTCTGGAACCTGACGCCAACCGGTCCAGTAGCCGTTGAAGTTTCGACAAATGCATGTTCTCACAGCTTGTCCAACTTTAGCATCCGGCCTAAACCTACAACACAAGATCAAACAGTAATTTCATAGAGCATAATAGTATAGTAATGAAAAAATAAATAATGTTATTATATTTAGAAATCTTACCCTGTCGTAAATGGAATGAGATAAAGCCTCCCATAATCATCTCTGTCTCTTGGCTGCAGATCAAATGATGGTAGATGCACTGGCGTGGGTGGATCTGACGCATCAGATAGAGTGCCTCCAAGCTGAAGATCCGGCAACCTAATAGATTCAGCAGAATCACTATGTGTAGATGCATGACTGCTATAGGAGGGTATCGATGATGACACATGTCCGGATGTGCCAGCGACCGTCTGATAGTACTGTGGTGCCCGTGGCACATTGATGGGAACAGATTGGATTGGTGTAGACCCATGAAGTAGCCCCACATGCGTAGGAGTGGTATCCGAATGCTGGGACGACCTAGAATACGAGGGTCGTGCTATCGCGTCAGCAAACCGACCCTCAGATATATGAATACCTATCGGTCGTCTATAAGGCAGATATTGTCCTTTCTTTTTTGGTTTTGTAAGATCAACTTTTTCCTTACCTTTGTCACCTCTGAGTGACATCTAAATTATATAAAGTTAACAAGTAGTTAGTTCCTACAAAATGAATATATAAGAAAACATTCCTAATAACTAATTTCAAGTTACTAATTTACATTTCAAATCGCTCCAATAAAACGAGATAGATAAGAATATTTTTATTACTATATAAATTATAGAACAGTGAAAACAACAATATTAAACAGTATATTACATATCAATCTTAAACGAGAAACATAAAGGTAAATATATAGTACAAAGCACAAAGACATCAATACATAATAAATCAACCTACACAACTAATCCTCCTTTTCTGAAGACTCTCCACTAAACCATTCACCCTCTTCGAAAGTTTCCTCATCTCCTACCCACTTATCCTCTTCTTGTGCAATATTAACTTCTTCAAATATATTTTTCGGGTGATTCAAATAATCCACTAAGTCAACGTCCACTAGCTGGTGATCAATCTGCATTTCATTTTGATATGCAGTCTCCAGCACATTCTCAACTTCCACCCATCCCATAAGCTTTATTTTTATTACAACCCATCAATCAGACTTGTCACTGCGCAATGAATAAGGATCATAATACACTTGTTTAGCATTTTGCGCTAGAACAAATGGATCGTAAGTAGGATATGATCTATTGTGCTTCACTTCAATGATGTTATGCTACTTATGTACTCTTGTGCTTCGATCAAACCACTTACATCGAAAGAAGAAAATTTTTTTATTGGGAAACCAGCATACTCCAGTTCTAAGATCTCGTGTATGATGCCAAAGTAATCAACATCATCATCACCCTTAACCCAAATCAACATCATCATCACCCTTAACCCAAACACCACTATTGTTTGTTTTTCTTGTTCTGGAGTGTTGTTCGGTGGAAAATTTAAACCCATTTACTGTGTAATGGGATATTGCATGAGCTTCAACTGGACCCAAAGAAATATCTCTCAAGAGTTGATCGTATGCGGCTTCATTTGGTGAGTGGTGTACCTAAAAATATTATACATATATATATATATATATTATATGTTAGTTGCGGAATGTGTAAATGTTTAAAATTTGTAGAAATATTAATACACCTACGAACCTCATATGTAAACCATGTTGGAAAGGATGCGTACACATAATTTTCGTGGAATTGAGCCTTTAATGAACTGAAGATCCAACATGCGAAACACAATTAGTTTAAGAGAATGAGTAAACAAATAAGATATATTAAAATTTTTATCTCCTAACTTCAGAAAGGGCTTAACTTCTGGGCAATTCAGCAAGACATACAAAGTTTCTGCTTTGCGTTCCGTGGGAGTGAACAGTCGAGGTATTCTCTTTTTAGCCTTATAACCAGATTGATTGAAAATTGATATCGGTTGAAAATAAGGCTCATTCACATCGTCCTGATGATGATTTGGCCGGTTTTTTGAACAAGCAGCTTCATCACGAAAGTAGTATGAACAAAATTGAGATGTTTCTCTTGCAAGATATGCCTCAACTATAGAGCCTTCCACCCTATATTTATTTTTGGGACCCTTTTTTAATTTTCCAATTGCCCTGCACAATTTAAGATTAGGTGTTTACTATATTTAAAAAAGATATGTATGAATTTAAATATGTTGCAATTGCTTACCATTCGATTGGATACATCCACCTAGTTTGAACTGGAACGCCTAGCCAAGCTTCGTGCACAAGGTTTATGGGAAGATGTTCCATCACATCAAAGAACGCTGGCGGAAAAATCTTCTCCAGCTTGTTGGTGATAACAACAATATTACTTTCCATTCGCACTAGATTTTCTTCTTTTAGTGTGGTGGCACATAAGTCTTTAAAGAACAAACTGATCTCTGCTATTGGTTTCCATATGTTGTCAGGTAAACCAATAAAAGCAATTGGAAGTAATTATTTCATGAAAACATGACAATCATGGATTTTTATTTCATGTAATATTCCCAGTGCCATATCAATCCTCTTTTCCAAATTTGAGGCATATCCATCGGAAATCTTCAAACTTTGGACCCACTCACATATTTGACGTTTTTGGTCCAACTTGAATGTAAAACTAGCCTTGGGTTTAAGAACATTGCCATTGGGCCCCTCCTGTAAGTGTAATTCGTTGTGTTTGCAATATTCTGATAAGTCAAGTCTGGTCTTAGGATTATCCTTTGTTTTGCCGGTGACATCCATAACTGTGTTGAAAAGGTTGTCAAACTAGTTCTTCTCAGTATGCATTACATCAACATTATTTCTAAGTAAATTATCTGGCCAATATTCTAACTCCCAAAAAATACTCTTCTTAGTCCAGTTATGCGAAACACCATATCCATCAAGCCTATACAATGGTTCTTCGCTGGCCTTAAGCAAATTCTGAACTATCTCCCAGATGTCATGACCAGACAGCCTTGGAGGTAGACCATCATATTCCTTTCTATTTCTTCTGAATGCATTCTTGAGTCTCCTAAATTCATGATCAGGTGGTAAAAAACAACAATGACAGTCAAACCATGAATTTTTCCTGCTATGTCTCAATGTGAAAGACTTTATTTTTTCCATGCAGTATAGAAAAGCCAGTTTTCTAGCTGTCATCCACCCAGACAACATTCCATAAGAGGGAAAATCATTAATAGTCCATATTAGATATGCATGCAGATTGAAGTTTTATTAATGAGAGATGTCCCAAGTTTCAACCCCCTGATGCCATTAAATTTGTAGTTCATCGATCAAAGGTTGCAAGTAGCCATCTATTTTGCTTTTTGGATTACGCGGGCCTGGAACAACACAATTCAGAAATATATAGGGACTAGTCATCAATATTTCAGGAAGAAAATTATAAGGAGTGGTAAATACAGACCAACATGTATATGACACAGCACCAACTGAAAAAGGAGAGAAGCTATCTGCAAAATCTGGATAAGTTGCACCAAAATGCTTCCAAGCCTCTCCATTAGATGGATGACACATAACAACAGCGGGCCTTTTATTTTCACTGTGCCATCTCATATGAGGAGCTGAGCTGTTTGAAGCATACAACCTCTTCAACCTTGGTATTAGAGGTAAATAATGTATTGCCTTAATAGCAATTTGATTTCCACTAGAACCACATTTATATCAAGGGTGCTGACAAAACTTACATGAATCTAGGTTAGCATCTTTCTTAAAGTATAACATTCAGCCATTTTCACAATAATCAATTCTAACTGAGGAGAAATCTAACTTTGACACCAATCTTTTTGCCTTATAGAAAGAATCAGAAACCTCCAAGCCGGGGTCAACTAACTCTTTAATTAGGTATATCATTGAGTCCATTCCTCTTTTAGCAATATTTCGGTCAGACTTAATACTTAATAATATAACAACAACAAATAAACGAGAGTGCGAACACCCATCAGACAAAGGATGACTAGCAACATGCAATTGTTCACAGAATTTGCCCGCTTCGCTATTAGGAACATCTTCAATATTTTCCTTAAAGTCACCTCCGTGTTGCATCCCCAAAACATCATGCACCATTTCTGTCATTCTAGTATCTTTATATTCATTATGCCCTGCAGACCTACTACTTTCTCCAACAACAAAGTTATTTTGCGCAACATCCCTATGAATACCATACAATCTTAAAAAGTCCTTTTGAAATCTCTTTCTATAAAGATGTTCCTTTACAACTTCTTCACTTACAATATTTATATAATCACATCTAACACAAAGACAACGAATAGCCCCAAAACATGTCCAAACATCAAGTGTCTTAGCGTGTTTAACAAATCTTTTGACACCTTCAACAAATTCCTCCCTAATATCCATTCTATTATCATTGTTCCATTGATATATCCAGCTATAATCAGGTTTCATCTATGCAATCAATCAGATTCAACTAATTAGATCAAGTCACAAAAATTTAATTATTACCAAACATAGCCACATTCAAAACAAAAAAATCTCCTTTAAAGTTCCTACACTTAACCATATTCAAGTGACTAAGTCACCAAACAAACGACATTCAAAAAAATAAAAATTTCCTTTAAAGTCCCTAGACTTAACCATATTCAAGTGACTAAGTCACCCACCAAACCACATTAAAAACAAAAAAATCTCCTTTAAAGTCCCTACACTTAACCGTTTTTAACCAACTAAGTCACCTACCAAACCACATTCAAAACAAAAAAATCTCCTATAAAGTCCCTACACTTAACCGTTTTCAACCAATTAAGTCACCTACCAAACCACTTTCAAAATAAAAAAATCTCCTTTAAAGTCCCTACCTTTAACCTTTTTCAACCAACTAAGTCACCTACCAAACCACATTCAAAATAAGAAATCCCTTTTAAAGTCCTCACACTTAACCATTTTCAACCAACTAAGTCACCTACCAAACCACATTCAAAACAAAAAAATCTCCTTTAAAGTTCCTACACTTAACCATTTTCAAGTGACTAAGTATCATAACAAAACCACATTCAAAACAAAACAATTCCCTTTAAAGTTCCCACACTTAACCATTTTCAAGTGACTAAGTATCAAAACAAAACCACATTCAAAACAAAAAAATTTTCTTTGAAGTTCTTACACTTAACCATATTCAAGTGACTAAGTCACCAAACCAACGACATTCCAAACAAAAAAAATTCCCTTTAAAGTTCCACACTTAACCATATTCAAGTGACTAAGTCACCAAACAAACGACATTCAAAACAAAAAATCCCCTTTAAAGTCCCTACTCTTAACCGTTTTCAACCAACTAAGTCACCTACCAAACAACATTCAAAACAAAAAAATCTCCTTTAAAGTTCCTACACTTAACCATTTTCAAGTGACTAAGTATCAAAACAAAACCACATTCAAAACAAAAAAAATCTCCTTTAAAGTTCCTACACTTAACCATTTTCAAGTGACAAAGTATCAAAACAAAACTACATTCAAAACAAAAAAATCCCCTTTGAAGTTCCTACACTTAACCATTCAAGTGGCTAAGTCACCAAACAAACGACATTCAAAACAAAAAAATCTCCTTTAAAGTTCCTACACTTAACCATATTCAAGTGACTAAGTCACCAAACAAATGACATTCAAAAAAAAAAATTCCCTTTAAAGTCCCTAGACTTAACCATTTTCAAGCAACTAGGTCACCTACCAAACCGCATTCAAAACAAAAAAATCCCCTTTAAAGTTCCTACACTTAACCATTTTCAAGTGACTAAGTCACCAACCAAACCACATTCAAAATAAAAAATTCCCTTTAAAGTCCCTACACTTAACCGTTTTCAACCAGCTAAGTCACCTACCAAACCACATTCAAAACCAAAAAATCCCCTTTAAAGTCCCTACACTTAACCGTTTTCAACCAACTAAGTCACCTATCAAACCACATTCAAAATAAAAAAATTCCTTTTAAAGTCCCTACACTTAACCATTTTCAACCAACTAAGTCACCTACCAAACCACATTTAAAACAAAAAAATTTCCTTTAAAGTCCATACACTTAAATCATTTTCAACCAACTAAGTCACCTACCAAACCACATTCAAAACAAAAAAAAATTCCTTTAAAGTCCCTACACTTAACCGTTTTCAACCAACTAATAAGTCACCTACCAAACTACATCCAAAGCAAAAAAATCCCTTTAAAGTTCCTACACTTAACTATTTTCAAGTGACTAAGTATCAAAACAAAACCACATTCAAGAAACAAGCAACAACAAGACCTACAAGATGTCAACAACAATGCTAGTGAATCGAACAAGGCCACATACGACTTCACTAGAATTTAATATAAACAATAACAAGAAGATAACAACAACGCTAGTGAAATGAAAAAGGCCACACATGGCTTCACTAGATTTCAATATGAACAATAACAAGAAGATAACAACAATAGTGAATCGAGAGAAATTAATTTACCTTTGCTTGGCCTAAATTAAAGTGAAAGAGATAACCGGTCACCGAATCAAGAACATAAAAAAGTTAAGACAAAATATTTCAACTTTGAGCGATTTAGCAAAACTCATATAAAAAACAACAAGCTTAAGTGCTAAACCATAAAAGTAAATCCATTCACTTTAAGGACAACAAGTTAAATCCTCAAAAAAAACAACAAGCTAAACCATAAAATTCATTCAAGAGTCTTACAAAATCGCAATTAAATATTTCAACTTTGAGGATTTATACAATCAATAACTTCAATCAAGCAAAATTCATATCTAAAAGACGAAGCTAAACAAGAAAAACTAGTTCAAATAATTATGTGTATAGCTCAAAAATTCTGCAAATAACGAAATAAAATTCGAGCTTCAAACGAGCTTAAAAAAACCAGTTCAAACTAACCTAATCTTCACCATTATAAATTTCACAATTATATAAACTAGTACACCTATAAATCAACCTCAAAAAGCACAAATTTTACAAAATACAATAAAATTCATACCTGAGCTGAGCTATGGCCGGAGCACTCACTGGAGCACTCGCTGGAGAAGTGCGTTTTGCGATTGAAAAAATTAATTTGGGTGTGTTTAGGGTATTTTTGTGTGCGTGTGTGATTTTTGTGTGTTTGTGTGTGTGTTTGTGTGTTTAGGTGTTTAGGTCGACTTTAGAAAATGTTTTAGGTCGGGTCGGGTCGGTTCATGTGGGGGTGGGGTCGGGTAGGATTTATATAATTATATATTTTTTAATTATTTTTTTGAAAACCAATTACTTGTGGTCGGTTTTCTAGATATTATTATAAAAACCGACCACATGTGGTCGGTTTTTATAAAAATTTTCAGAAACCGACCACATGTGGTCGATTTTTAATAAAATAATAATAAAAAATATTTTAATTACTAAAATTAATAAATCAATAAATTAATGAATTAAAATTAATTTTAAATAAATTAATTTTTTAGTAAATTCTATAATATTTATAACAATAACACGAGTAGTATATTTCCTCAATCATATAATAATATCAATCAATTTTGCAATTTACGATAATTTTTTGTTTAATTAGAATTTAATTATGATATTATATATATATATATATATATATATACCTCTTAATATAATATGTTTATCAAACAAATTATTGATTACTTATCTTACGTTATTACAACTTCAACAATATACGCGTATCTACATATTGACACTAAATAGTATATCTATTTCCTCAATAATATCATATCAATGTATTATTCAAAATATTTTGATTTATAGATTCAGTTATCGATCTTTTGATTACTGCATACGTCACTATATGAGATATACATGTGTTCAATTGTCTATCAACTTTAAAATAAGTACTATAAACATCACAAACACGATTTTAATATACTAGCCCATAATAATAATATATAACATATTTCGCATATACTGATCAGATGAATTATCGGTTAGTTTTATCTTATGTCATTAATATACCTTCACTATATAATTAATATATATATATATATTAACATATACACACTATCGACTATATCAAGTTCTAAATATGTACTATATATATCACATACGTATACAAATATATTATTCAATAATATAATACGACGTGTTTCATATACATACTCAGATGAGTGATCGATTAATTATATTTGATTAGCTTAGTATACTAGGTTTTAACTAAATCGTTCATCAATCGATCACTTCATGATATATATATATATATATATATATGAACTCTTGAATACGTACTATATATATCACATCCACAAGTATATTACCTTATAATAGAACACATTCATTATATTCTAATGAATTATCGGTTATATATACATACATTCATTATACAAAGATTATGCATGTTTAACGTCATTTAACGTATTTACAAGGAAAATATTTATTCCATATATTGAAACATAAGTAAAAGATAAATATTATGTTTAACGTAATTTGTTTATTTTATTTGATACATTTTTTAGTGTAATTATTTTCACAAAATTTAAGAATGATTGATTTTTATTATTATTATACTGGTTATCGACTATGTGTGATCATTGTAATTTCAAAAAATTATATATAAATTACATTACATATATATAATTATTTTTAATGAAAATAATATATATATTTGATTACATATATATTATTATTGGTTACTAAAAATTATTTACTTTTTAATTTTTTTTAATTCAAAAACCGACCACAAGTGGTCGGTTTTTTAAAATATTAAAAACCGACCACTTGTGGTCAGTGTTTTTAAAAATAAATTTAAAAAGAAATTTTAAAAACCGACCACAAG
>NC_061113.1:224326118-224394557 GCF_002878395.1 Capsicum annuum
ATATATATATATATATATCATACTGAGATGATTATGAGCATTACATCCTCATTCCATACATATACATTTACGAGATACTGTTACCATTGAAGAGCACTATTGTTGAAATAAAATGAGACATTTTTATAAAAACTCTCTTCGTGAACACGATCCAGAGAGATGAGTTAAGATTTGAGATATGAGACATAGTATATGGGTTTCGAACCCTCCTTTGGTTCTACGTGGGAGCTGCGAGCTCGGTAGGTGTATATAGAAAGTCATCCGATGATTTTCACCTTTCATTCCATCATCATTGCATTGCATACACATCTTTCATGATTTCTTTAGTTTTCTTGACTTGTGTTAGTTTCTTATACTTTTTCACGTGTATTTGTTCTTGTTTTCTTTTCAGTATTTATATTTAGAACTGTTAGTGGAGACGGCTACCTTTGGGTCTTTTCTATTTGCAGGTGACGTACTCATAATTTTCTTTAGTTATATTATTTTCTGCTTCGCTCAGTCGGCCTATCATACCTACTATGTACAAGCAGATCTTACCCATCCATACTGTGGCATCTCGGTTTAATCCAAGCACCACATGTGGCGGTTGATTTGTATGGAGATTCAGATTTTGAGGTACTGATTCTCTCCCGGGTTTTGGATTGACTGAGACCTCATCTATCCTTACTTATCTTTATTTAATTTTGATTCAGAGACAGATGTGTAATTTCAATTTTCAGATATTGTACTAGATGCTCTTGCACTATGTCACCAAATTATGTGAATATGACATTTCTTTCAAACTTCCGCTATTATTGTACTTGTATTGGTTTGGATTCATTCTAGAAGTCTCACTTGGTTTATGTTATTGTCGATTTCGATCTTTCCTTTATCAGTTTGTGTGATTGACTGACTTATCAAGGCTGAGCAACGATAAGTGATGACCATTATGACCCGTTTTTGGGTCATAATAGTCCAGGTTAAGGTGTCTATATATATGCCAATCGAAATCTTCTAAGGAAAAATCTGATCGAACCACACATGCTTATTCCTTATGGAGGCAGGCAAAAGAAACTCAAGGAAACAAATTTCCTCATAAATGGTGCACCAAACTGAAACAATCATAGCTTAGAAAGCCATTGCCACAAATCTCTAACAACAGTGAAACTTTGATGGAGTTTTAAAAGACTACGGGCAAGATAATTTAATTCACGTGCAAGAGCGTTGAACATGTGAAACAATAGGCAACCAAGCCAACGTCAAAATGACACTTCTCATCAATACTATCAGATGGAAGTGATCGTCCTTTAGTTGATTGAAGAGCAAAAATATCAGCAAGATCTTCTGCTACTTTAGTTGATAACTCGTCCTTGATACGTCAGGTCTATGAATGGAATTATCCAAGACCCCGTGGACCAGAAAGATACTATTCAGAATCACTATAAGTGCAGCATGGAGATTCTGAATTTCAATCATCTAACTTTTGATGTTCCCTAAACATTTCCATAAAGCAAAACATGAAAGTGATTGTCCAACCATATTTTCCAACGAAAAGGGTGTGACACTTTTATCTAATACCACTGAATATATTTTAGATGTCATCATAAAGAAACAATGATTAAATTGAGAAATTTAGCTAGGTAGTATTAGAGCGATGAAGCACATTAATTAGCCAGTAATAACACCATTAGTAAATTCTCATCCTCATCATTGCACCATATCATTCTATAAGATAAGCATTAATTTTTGCATTAACAGAAAAGCTTCTCTATGCAAGAAGTGTAACCTATTAGGCTTAATGTTAAATATCCCACATCGGAAAAGGGATTGGTAATTGGTCTCTTTATATGGAATTGCGCAATCCTCCCCACATGAGCTAGTTTTTGAGGTTGAGTTAAGCCCAAGATCCATTCTTTATATGATATCAGAGTCAGACTATCCCATATCGGAAAAGGATGGGTAATTGGTCTCTTTATATGGATTTGGACAATTTTTCCCTCATGAGCTAACTTTTGATGTGCGCTTCAAGAACGAAAATAATAATCTGAGATTTTGAGATTACGTTAGGCTTAATATAGCATTCATGTCCTTTATATTCTTAAATAACCTATTAACTGAAAACTATAACGAAAATAATCTGAAACAAGAGATAACTCTCTAATCAACTCAAAGATACCAACTAGATATATACACATTTCAGAACCTACTCTCAATTCAAACCTTGTAATGTTTAAGCATTGGATTGATTAAGACGCAACAACGTTTAAATTTTGGGTTCGTCAATGATTTGAGTGATGCACCGTTTCCCTTGCCATTTTCGAGTTGATATATGTTTTTATTTCTTCATGAAACAGGTTCTTTCAATGTTCCTAGTTGCTTTATTTCCTGCATGGGGTGCTATACTAATATCATTCACCTTCATACTAGCCTTTGGAGAGGTAATTTCTCATGAGTTCATCTTTTTCTTTCATTATAGGACACAGTTAGTTTTCTAAGTTATTTGGTTCCATTTACTCCTATTGACAATTACCAATGCTTATGCTTAGATGACTATATGTAAAACAATCATTAGATTGTAAGTATATTGAAGTTATCTTATGGACATAGTCTATATATGCTGAACTAATTAATTTTTATTATGTCTGTTCACTTGGTCTCAATTGTTGGATTCACTCCTGGGGAAAGGGCACTCAACATTTATACGCCTCGCAGAGCTGAAAATCTTGGTGAATATGCATGATAATGAGGTTAATATTTTGTACCTTATCTTTTGCTTGGTTCTAGTTCTAACTTCTAAGAGTAGACTAGATCTGATCTAAATCACATATTTGGTGACAGGCGGAATCCATTTTGTTCGGCTCAATTGAACCAATTGATGAATGTGATTATTCTAACAGTATATCGCTTCGTTCAAGTTAGTGGAATAGAAGAAGAAGAATATGAGCAGAAAGAAGAGAGACAAGATAAAGAAGATAAAGAACAGAAGAGTTTGCAGAGAATGAGAATTGAATTCTATTCAATAGCTGATTACAATCTCAGATGTAGCAAGTATTTATAGACTACTACTAAGATCAAATATCATAACTAGCTAACAAACTTCACTACCCACTAGTTAGTTATAACTAACAACTAACTTATTGAACTACTAAGGCTGCTAGTACTCTGTACTCTTAACACTCCCCCTCAAGCTAGGAAGGAGTGAATATGTCACACATTCCTAGTTTGGAGATGAGGTAAGTGTGTTGCACTCGGTTAAGCCCCCTAGTAAACACGTCTGCAAGTTGATGTTGAGTAGATATGTATCTAGTTCAGACTATTCCTTGTAGAATTTTCTCGCTGATAAAGTAGCAATCAATGTCTATGTGTTTGGTCCTCTCATGATAAACTGGATTAGCAGCTATGTAGAGCTGATTTAATGTCTTAATAAACTTCTACTGGAAGAACCAAGTCAATACCAATCTCCTTCATCAAGCCTAGAATCCATGTTAATTCAGCAGTTACATCTGTCAGGCTCCTAAACTCAGCTTTATCTAAGATTCTAGGCACAATAGTTTGCTTCTTAGATTTTCATTATACTACTGAGTCACCAAGCTTTACAAGATATCTAATGATGGATCTTTTAGTTTGAGGATATGATTCCCAGTCAGCATCACATTAGACATTTACATATTCATTAACACTATTGGAGAGAAGAATGCTAAGTCCTGGTTGATTCTTTATGCACCTTACCACTCTTACTACAACCTTCATATGTGATTTCTTGGGATCTTGCAAAAATTGACCAAGTGTTTGAGCATTGAAATATATGTCCGGCCTTGTCATTGTTAGATACAACAGCTTCCCAATCAACTTTTGATATCTTCCTTGATCTGCTGGAGGATAAACTTCAGGTTGCACATGTTTAACACGATCATCAAATTCTTTAGTAGTCAATTTCATATTATAATCAATAGGTGTCACTGAAGGCTTGGCTGCTCCAAGTCCTATGTCATACTACAATTCTAATGCATACTTCCTTTGGTGCATCAATATTCCTTTCTCAGACCTAGAAAACTCTATACCAAGGAAGTACCTTACTCTCCATGGTCTTTCATTTTAAAAGTTTGCTGCAGAGTTATTTTTGTTTCTTCTGTCAACTTTAGAGTGTCACCACTGATTAACATATCATCAATATATACTAATATTAGCATAGTACCGTTACTTGTCTTTTTAATATGCAAGGATAGACCATACTTACTCTGAACAAACTGAAACTTCACCAAGGCATTTGACAACTTTTCATTTCATTATCTGGGAGCTTGTTTTAATCCATGTAAGGATTTGACAAGTTTGCACACTATATTCTCCCCTTGACTTGCAAATCCTTCAGTCATCTGCATGTATATCTCATCAGTAAGATCATTATTCAAGAAGACATCATACACATCCTTTTGATACACAAACCAGTGCTTTCTTACTGCAGTTGCTAACACTACTTACTGCTTTCATCTTGACAACAGGTGAATAAGTTTCACTGTAATTAGGGGGGTACAGACCAAACCTTCAAGTCAAATCGAACCGACGAACCAAACCAAATCGAGAAAAAAAACCAACTTATGATTTGATTTGATTGGTTCGGCGTTAGAATAAAAAACCCGACCATTCTTGGTTTGGTTTGGTGTTAACCCAAAAAAAGTCAAACCGAACCCGAGTCAAACCGACATAATATATATATATATATATATATATATATATATAATATTTAAACTTTTTTATACATAAAATATTAATTATAATCTACTTTCTAAATACTTTTTCAACTAGTTTTAGTAATTTTCAATAATTTGAATGTAGATATAGATATATAAAATACATAAAGTAGCATACTTAAGTGTTAAATTACAAAAAATAACAACACTTTTATCAAATTACATTTTGTAGCATATGTATTTGTATGTATTTGTATTTTTGTAGCAACAGTTTGCAAAAATACAAAATACATATCGATCATAAGGGCAGTAAAAATCATATGTATTTTTATTTTTGTAGCAACAATTTGCAAAAATACAAAATACAACTTGCTATATTATGTAATTATGAAACTGTTGCTATGTAACTCATAATTAAGGGGATAAGTATGCTATTTCTAAATTTTGCCCATAAAGTAGCATACTTAAGTATTAAATTACAAAAAATAGCAACGCTTTTATCAAATTACATTTTGTAGCATATGTATTTGTATTTTTGTAGCAACAATTTATAAAAATACAAAATACATATCATCATAAGGATAGTAAAAATCATATGTATTTGTATTTTTGTAGCAAGAGTTTCCAAAAATATAAAATACAACTTTCTATATTATGTAATTATGAAACTGTTGCTATGAAACTTATAATTAAGGGGATAAGTATGCTATTTCTGAATTTTGCCCTAGATATATTTATATTTGGGCCTTTAAGTTGTAGTATTTGTCCATTAATTGCTAATTAAATGATCAAAAATCCAATATAAACTTAAAACCTAAACTTTTCACTCTTCATCTTTTTAGTTTCAAGAGAGTTTTCACTCCTCATTTTTTTCATAATTATGGTTTTTCATTAACACAGGAGTGAAAACATATTTGATCTAGTCTTCGATCACAATATAATTGTAGAAACTTAAGATTATAAAAACCCCCCAGAAAAACTCGAAAAATCCGAAAAAACCAACTAAAACCTAAACCGAAAAATCAATTTTATGTTGGTTTGATTTGGTTTATAGTTTTAATAAACCGACATGATTGGTTTTTTTTTTTTTAAATAAAAATCGAACCAACCTGGCCTATGTACACCCCTACCTGTAATCAATGCCTTTTTTTTTTTTGACTATACCCTTTAGCTACTAGTCAAGCTTTAAATCTCTTAACTTCTCCTGAAGATTTATAATTTATTTTATAGATGCACTTGCAACCTATAGGTTTCTTTCCTTTAGGTAATGTGACTACATTCCAAGTATGGTTAGAGGTGAGGGCTTCAATCTGACTTTTCATAGCATCTATCCATCTGGGATCTTTATAAGGTTCTGCATATGTAGTAGGTTTAGTAATAACTGAAGAAGATGAAACAAATTTCTTGTATTTATTAGATAACCTTGTATATAAAACATGATTGCATATTCGATAAGAAATATCCTTGTGTATGTTGAGAGACAAAAAATCTGTCATTCATGCTGGAGGTTTCCTACCTCTGGTTGACCTTCTTTGTTCTTGCACCACCACTTGTGTAGATGGTGGTACTACTTATTCATGTATATCTTGAGGTTAATCTTGTGGCACATCAACCTCAGCTTGATGTTCAGCTTGTAGAATATTCTGATTTTGCATATGCATGTTGTCATTACACCAAACTGTTTATGTAGATTTTAAAGGAGACACATGGAGAGAGGAACCAGATTGAATACTCTTCTCTTTGAAAAGGAAAATGTCTTCCCTAAATGGAATATATCTACTTACAAACACCACCTTATCGACTATATCACATAATACATACCCCTTTTGAACCTCAAATATCCCAATAGATTAGTAGACTTGCTTTAGTCATTAACTTATCATGTTCATTCAATACCCTGGCATAAATAGACACCCTGTAACTCTAAGGTGACTATAACTAGGTATCTTTCCATATAACCTTGAATAAGGTTTTTGATATTCCAAGACTGAACTTGGAATTATATTTATGATATACATAATAGCTAACACACAATAGCCCCACAAAAGTATTGATATCCCTGCTTGAAACCTTAATGCTCTAGTGACTTAAAGAATATACTTTTTTTTCCTCTTAGCCACACACTTTTGTTGAGGTGTGTATGCACAAGTTGTTTGATATATGATACTTGATTCTTTAAACGAATCACTACAGACCGAATTAACAAACTCAGTCCCATTATCTAACCTTAGTACCTTATTGGTCTTGTCAAATTGAGTTCTAACATAAGCAATGAACTGTTGAATGATCATACATACTTCATACTTGAACTTCAATAAGTAAACCCAATTAAAATTGAGAAATCATCCAAAATTATTAAGAAAAATCTTCTGTCATTCATAGTGGTAGCTTTATAAGGACCTTACAAGTCCATGTGTACAATATCAAAGAAATCGACAATTTTAATGTTGCTATTAAGAAAGGCAATCTATGCTATTTTGCACTAGGACAGACTGTGCAATTCCTCACTCTATCAACTATTACTTGAGCTTTCTCAGACACTAATCTCTACAATACACTAGAAGGTACAGGACTAAATCTCATGTGCCAAAGATCTACTATTGTTTGACTGTTACTGTCTCTGGCCATACATGATCCATTAGCTAGTTCACTTGACAACTCCATGGATGAACTTTTGTCAGTTTGATCATTGAGTAGATATAAACCTCCTTCTAATCAACCAATCACCCTCATCTTTCTTGTAGAGAGATCCTGGAAGACACAAGAATCATGTTTAAAGTTCACTGAACACTGCCACTCTTTTTTTTCACTTTTGGAACTGATAGTAAGTTTAATTGAAACTCAAGCTAGTTATACATATTTGAGATGGCATTCTCTTTTTTCAAAGAACAAGTTCCCACATGTATAACTAAAGTTGTATCCCCACTGGGCAGATATTTTTATTTAGGCCTACCAGGTCTCATGACTGACTTTCTATATAGTAAACTCACATCAGATGCCATATGGTTTGTGGAACCTGTGTCTATTATTCATTCATGTTCTTTAGAAGATACTAATAAGGCATTAATATCTATTGTATTAGCCGACTCAAAATCAGTGGCTACTTCTTTGTTCTTGTTCATCAATTGCTTTTGTAACACCTTGCATATTTTGAGCTAGAGATCGAACCTTCGTTCTTACTTGTGTAAACCATAATCCCATTATTTACTTTTACATTCATGTGTCATGATCTTTATCATAGTGTGGGAAGTGTTTTTGAAATAAAAGATGTTCATAAAAATCATGTAACACCCCGTGGTTGTAACGCTTGTTTGGTACGTCTAAAATGACCTTTAGGACCCCCGTAGTGATGATAGATCTTGTGTTGATGGGAGTTTTTGGGGGTGTTTTTGGACCTCAAAAGTAAGTAGGAGTTGCAAATTAGGGCCTAGGCGATGGCTAGGCATCACATTGCCATCGCCTACCTTCACTGGAAAGGTTAGGCGATGGCTTAGGTGCCGCCCACCCTAGGTTAGGCCATGGGATAGGTGCCGCTCAACCTCTATTTTTGAGTTATTTCAAGGGAAAATAAAGTCTTTTTACATTCCATAACCGTCCCTAAACATATTTACACAAAATTAAGGCTTCCAAATATGTTTTAACTCAATCAAATCCCTAATTCATCTTCTAAAGCACAAGAGACGAGAAACCAACTTAAGGTTTGCACATTCAAGCTTAAAGGGTCAATGTTTTCACAATTTCTTCATCATTAAGGTATGTGGGACTATCCAAAATATCATGAGCATAGGTTTTGCGATTTTAACAATTTTTAAAGTCATAGAATTATGGATATAAGAAGGGTTTCAAAAACACTTTGAATACTATGCATCATAACCCATTTTTGATGAGATTATCATGAATGTGTTTCATAGATTTGAAGTATATTCAAGTATCTAAATAGTATACGATTTTGAGAATTGATATGAGAGCGTGAGTTATGAAATTTCCCTCAATGTGGAATTTGATCGATTTACCATGTTATGATTGATAAATTGCATGTCCTAAAGTATGAATCAAATGTTTTACTATTATTCATGGATTTGATGTTGGTTATGGATTCAAGAGAGGATGTTTTCTTAATAAAACCATACTATTTGCATTAAACAAAAGAAGTGCATGTGATTAAATAATTGAAATGTCCACCATATGTTTAAGTATTGAGAAGAGAGTGTGTTTATGTAAGATTTCATGTGTATTCAAAATTGACAACTTTCTTGTGATGTTATAAATCTTTTAGTGGTCATTTACATATTTTGAATGAGAAGGGCTGCGGAATTAATATGATATGAATGACTTGTAAGTCTGGGTATGACAATACCCTGCTGTGATATGCCCTTAATAGAATGATAAAAGAATTGTTTATAAGCATGACATATGTTTTTATGAGGCTAAAATTAGTCATAAAGAGAGTTAAATGGTCATTCGAAGAAAGTACGAGTTTAAAAACTCTATGCTGGAAATCGTGATTTTCCGACATGGGATTTTGGTACCCTACTTTGTGATCTTGTGTACCTTGTATTATGTTATCCCAATTTGGGACTATGGTTAGGAGCCCTGCTTTGTGATCTTGTGCCTTACCATGACCTGTTGATTTGATATTGGGATTTTGGCACCCTACTATTTGATCTTGCGTGTCCTCTCTCTCACTGATACTCTAATCCTTGTGGCAAACTTAGATTGGAGGCTTGGCTGCCGAGTCAAGGGTAGATTCCATATATCTTATAGAATTACAAATTGTAATGTGTACCATCTAGCTCAGTAGAGAAATGAAGAGCTGAGTCATGATTTTAGGAAGATGTTTTGAAGCTCATCAAATTATGCCCATGTATTTTCAAATGTTTTATGATGACATGTTTTTTTATGAAATGCTCTCACCTTTGTTGTATAAAAATATATTTTGTTTCTGGATTGTTCCACATACTAGTACATTTGTATTGACCCCCTATATTTCAGGTTCTGAGGCCCAGTCTAGCAGTCTTGCTAAACCATAGATTATTTTTAGACATTCAGAGTTGGTGAGCCTTCCTTACTTTGAAAGACATCTTGTTCACTTATGTTGATCTCATTTGGTTTTAGTTCATGGTCCGACCGAGGGCCTTATCCCGATTTCAAACAGATTGTTAGTTACAGTTGTAGTAGAGATTTCGTAGACTTGTATTAGATGCTTTGATTTTTAGTGAACTTATGTCCGCATTGCTCAGTTGAAATAGTAAATTAACCATGTTTCCATTTGTTTTCTGCATTCTTTACAAAATATGAACACTGCATAAGATTGCCAATAGAAGGGCTCTCGAGCCTTCATGGTTCAGGATGTCCATCGCTGCCAGGGCCCCAGTTTGGGTCATGACAAACTTGGTATCAGAGCATGGTTTATGGTCCCAGGGTGTTTAGAAAGTCGTATCGGATAGAGTTCTTTTTATGGGTATGTAGTGCGCCACACTTATAAGGAAGAAACTACTAGGCTTTTAGGAATATTTCACTTTTCTTCATGTTCTAGATTGTGCCATTGTGTTTTCTATTTAGAGGTTATCCAAATTCTTTCTTTACTCTAATTTTATTAAATATGTCTCATTGTCGAGGAGATTCAAGTGCAGAAGCTTAGAGTCTAAATAATGTGGTCCTTTCTAATTGAGTTATAAATGATTATAAAATTATACAAGGACTTTAGAGGAGTCCATGAGTGCTTTAAAGTATATTAATTTAAGCTTTTACCATATCTACATCAGTCATGCATTTGAGCCTGAGGTATGAAGTATATCCAGTTTTTTTAAAACCTTTATTGCAGATGTCATGCTTAAGGGTAATAATGTATGGCGGAATATTGGAACATTAATTCCACCTGAGTAGTAGTATGTGATAAAGTGTCATAACCTATAAGCTGTAAGATGGTCCATAAGTTAGTGATATGAGGTCACAAGCTTAGAAGTCAGAATGAGGGTGACTTATGCGTAAATACACTAGTTTAGTTGTATAACCATTAATTGAGGGATTGGTTGCTATTTTATAGTGATAGACTAGTATGGTAGCAATATTTGCAAATTGTATGGTAGTCTGTGAAAGAAGTGGCTGGCTATGAACATTATTTATTCAAAAATAAGGAAGGATCTTAGAATGGATAGTTATGGTGGTTGTAGAAATCATTTGTAGGTTGTGAATGGAATAGGTTAGATCAGTCAATAAGTTATGGGTAGAGATTCATTGGTGTAAATGGAATTTAAAGGTAATGGGGATGTATTCTTGGGTAAGTAAATGTGATGCGATAAAGTAGACCATGTTGATAATATCGTAATGGGTTATATTATAAGAATAAGATAGACTATCCCTATTATGTTACTTTACCCCCTTGATTGCTTTTTCTCTAGTAGTTGTAAACTACTACTTCATGTAAAAAGGTATGTAGTGGATTTTGAGGTGTAGTAATGATGCCATGGAAAAGATGTGATATTAGGTAGTACTTAAGTGAAATGAGGTATTTGAGTTGATTTCCCAATTTGATGGACTAGTATAGTAGGTGCCATGCTTCATTGGTGGCACAAAATCGATGCTAGATTATATGCTTGAACTTTAGATATGGAGTATAGGGGTAAGAATAGTAGCTTAAGGTTAGTTATGCATGTTTTGTAGGAGTGAAGTAGTGGGCTTAATTTGAGATGTGAAATCTCTTAAGTTGGCAATTCATGGAAGAAAGAGTGGATAATTGTTATATATGTACATGAGGACTAGGGTGAAGAGATGAAGTGTGGTTGAGTCATCTAGAGAATAAGAGTTTTAGGTATATTAGAATAAGTTGAACCCCGAGGTAGCATGTTTTTAGATAAGGTTTGATGTGTATGAGTGTCTCATATAACTAGATCTCATTCTTAAATTGTGTAGTATGGGAAAGACTAAGGAGTTATTGTTTAATATTCTTTAGAGTTTAATTGAGGAAATATAGGTAGGCAATATGCATCTTTGGAATCGTTTTATGAATTTTGTTAAGTTGTAGGTTATGTGATTAGAGGTGTGATGCTAGTATCCTAAGAAGTGGAAGACAGAGCGGTAAATATTAAGAAGCATGAATGGCCAGGCCCATGATAATGTTTGTCATAAGTCAATGACTTTAGGGGTTGGAGAAGGTTATGATTAGTGTCCCTGAAGGGGGAGGTCCTAGAAAGAAATTTTTGTGTTTTTATTAAAATTATTGAGGGGAGTTGTGTTCATGTGTATACTGACCTCCCATTATGTTGAGAGCTGTGGTTATAGATTTGATGAGGGAATATGTCCGCAGGTCTAGGATTGTGACTTTGACCTAAGGGGGAGATGGTGAATTAAGGTAGTTCCTGAATTTTCTTAACGTGGTAAGTTGCGGGGAGAAGTCATGATAAACCTATTCTTATTCAAGCATATTCCTTCTACTTCAGTTTAAGAGGTCATTCTACCAATGTCTTATGTATTTAAGTCCTGCCTATGTCTAAGGTCTGAGTTCTCCATGTAGCTCATGTAATGTTCCGACCTCCAAACTAGAAGCAATGATGTCTCAGTAAATCTAGTTTTTCAAGTATTCAAGCTCTATGTTATGATGTTCATGATCCATAAATCTGTGTCCCAAATCATACTTAGTTCTAAGGAACTATGTTTTCATATGTTACTAATCTATTTTATTTCGGAATTAGCTAGAGTGATAAGGTTCGTGCAAACTCATGACTATCCCAGCTCTGAAAATGAGAAGTAGTAGCTTCAAGTATCAATCCTTGTCTCAATCGTTGACTTTATGAATTCCAAAATCATGTAATACGACTCTTGATGTAAGCGCTCATGTTTCTCACTATGTTCTATCCTTAGCACTTATGCTGTGTTGTCTTTATGCCGAACGACTCTCTACTTATGATCCAGACACTTGATATATGTAGCACTTCATGTCTATCATATCGTATCTTCACCTCATGTCCCACCTTGAGTAGTGCAATAAGTATATGTTATAATCTAGCAGTGTTACTCCTATTTATGATATTTGTGCTTGGATCCCTTAATAACCCTTCATATATTAGTATGATGGTGGTTATGGAAGCATAGTAATGTGTTAGGTAGAGGAGTAGATATTGTTGAAGGTGGAAATTTTTATGTGAGTTCTTGAGCTTAGGCTATAGGAGAAGAGGGAAGAAGGAAATGAACTTTCGTTATGTGAAATAGTTAGGAAGTAGATATGTGGCAAAAATTTTTGTGAGAGTGATTAAATTTGCTGGTCTTAGTGAAGGGATTCATGAAGTGGGTGTAGTAATGATAGTTATGAATTTAATGATTGATGAAAATGCAAGCCAAAATGTTGTGTGGTTGGTATTCCATGATTTAAAACTTGAGTGTGTTTGATGGTATTGATAAGGTGGAGTAATTTTCTTAATGGGATATTGAGTATAGGGTCCCATAGCTTAAGCTAGCACCTCTTTTCTCCGAGTTAGGCTGCAACATAGAAGCATTATATAGTGGAACTCAAACTCTTGTGGTTAGATGTGTGATGGGAGAATTGTAAGTTGGAAAGTATGAATTATGCTATTTATTGTTTGGGGCGTAGACGAGTAGTGTCGCTAAGTTTATATCTATTCGTTACCTTGTAAGGTATAGAATGCTTCAAATCCTATGTCCTGCGAAAACCTATTTTCATGATTAGTATCGATGAAAAATTAGACCTAATAAACTCATACCATATGCTGTGATGATTATGATCCCTAGAACTCATATGCAAGGTCATCTCTGTGTTAATTCTTATTATCTTATGCTTCGTGCTTACACTTTTCACTAGGGGTTATCACGAAGATCTTTGATGCCTTTGGATTGTTGAGGAAAAAATTTTCAATGAGAGGTTACATTCCTTTTCCATACTTTTAGAGCTTCAACAAGTCCCTACCCATCATTCGGGGATGAATGATCCTAGGGGGAAATAATGTAACACCCTACACAGTTTGAGCTAGAGATTGAACCGTCATTCTTACATGTGTAAACCATAATCCCATGATTTACTTTTGAATTCATGTTTCATGATCTTTATTCTAGTGTGGAAAATATTTTCGAAATAAAAGATGTTCATAGGAATCATATAACACACTGTGGTTGTAACCCTCTTTTGGTATGTCTAAAATGACCTTTAGGACCTCCGTAGTGATGATAGATCTTGTGCTGACGTTGTGAGAGGTGTTGGGAGGTATTTTTGGACCTTAAAATTAAATAGGCATTGCAAGGTATGGCCTAGGCAATGGCTAGGCATCGCATTGCCATCGCCTACCTTCACTGGAAAGGTTAGGCAATGGCTTAGGTGCCGCCCACCCTGGGTTGGGCGATGGGCTAGGCGCCACCCAACTTGTGTTAGGAAATGGTTTAGGCGCTGCCTAACTTGGGTTAGGCCTTTGACTGGGCACCGTCCACTTGATGTTTTATGGCTTAGGGGATCTATTTTTAGTTATTTCAAGGGTAACCAAGTCTTTTTACGTTCCATAATCGTCCATAAACATATTTACACGAAATAAAGGCTCCCAAATACGTTATAACTCAATCAAATCCCTAATTTATCTTCTAACGCGCAAGCAGAGAGAAACTAATTTAGGGTTTGCACATTCACGCTTAAACGGTCAATCTTTTCATGATTTCTTTGTCATTAAGGTATGTGAGGCTATTCTAAATCTCATGGGCATATGTTTTATGATTTTAACAATTTTAAAAGTCATAGAATTATGGATACATGAATGGTTTCAAAAACACTTTGAATAGTATGCATCACAACCCATGTTTGATGAGATTATCATGAATGTTTTCCATAAATTTGAAGTATATTCAAGTATCTAAATAGTATGCAATTTCGAGAATTGATATGAGAGCATAAGTTATGAAATTTCCCTCTTAATGTGGAATTTGATCGATTTACTATGTTATGGTTGATAAATTGCATGTCTTAAAGTATGAATCAAATGTTTTACTATCATTCATGGATTTGACGTTGGTTATGGATTAAAGAGAGGGTGTTTTCTTAATTAAACCATACTATTTGCATTAAATGAAAGAAGTGCATGTGATTAAATAATTATAACGGCCACCGCATGTTTAAGTCTTGAGAAGAGAGTGTGTTTGGATAAGATTTCATGTGCTTTTGAAATTGAGAACTCTCTTGTCATGTTATAAATCTGTTGGTGGTCATTTACATATTTTGAATAAGAAGGGCTGTGGAATTGATATGATATCAATGACTTGCAAGTCTGGGGGTGACGATACCCTGTTGTGATATTCCCTTAATAGAATGATAAATGAATTGTTTGTAAGCATGACATATGTTTTTATGAGGCTAAAATTGGGATCAAAGAGAGTTAGATAGTCACCCAAAGAAAGTATGAGTCAAAAGACTTTATGCTGGAAACCGTGATTTGCCGACAAGGGATTTTGGTACCCTGCTTTGTGATCTTTTGTACCTTGCATTATGTCAACCCTATTTGGGTCTATGGTTAGGATCCCTGCTTTGTGATCTTGTGTCCAACCATGACATGTTGATTTGATATGGGGATTTTGGCACCCTGCTATGTGATCTTGCATGTCCCTCCTCTCACTGATACTCCAATTCTTATGATAAACTTGAATTGAGAGCTTGGCCACTGATTCAAGGGCCATCCAATATAACTCGTGGAATTACAGATTATAAGGTGTACCATCTAGCTTAGTAGTGAAACAAAGAGTTGAGTCATGATTTCAAGTAAATGTTTTGAAGTTCATCAAATTATGCTCATGTATTTTCAAATGTTTTATGCTAACATATTTTTATGAAATGCTCTCAACTATGTTGTATGAAAATATATTTTGTTTTTGGATTGTCCATATACCAGTACATTTGTATTGACCCCTTATATTTTAGGTTCTGAGGCCCAGTACTGTCTTGCTAAATCGTAGATTGTTGTCAGACATTCAGAGTTGGTGAGACTTCCTTACTTTGGAAGGCGTCTTGTTCAATTATGTTGATCCCATTTGGTTTTAGTTTATGGTTCACTGGAGGCTTTGTCCCAGTTTCAGACAGATTGTTTATTCCAGTTGTAGTAGAGATTTTGTAGACTTGTATTAGATGGTTTGAGTTTTAGTGAACTTATCTCCGCATTTCTCCGTTGAAATAGTAAATTGATCATGTTTCCATGTGTTTTTTACATTCTTTATAATATGTGAATGCTTCATGTGATTGCCAGATAAAAGAGCTCTTAGGCCTTCATAGTTTGGGATGCCTGTCACAGCCAAGACCTCGGTTCGGGTTGTAACAGCTTTATCTTTTCATATTTTTCTTTAGTAAAAGATCCAGTTCCCACATTTGTTTGAGACATATGCAGCCTTGAGTCTGAACATCCCCCTTAGATATGTGACTAAAAGAAATGACCTATACTTACTTGTGCCTTGAATGCTTATTCCATGACATCTAGGCTGAACATAATTTCCTGGAGTTGGGAAGTTATTTTGATCTAGTAAAAAATTATATGCAGCACCACCTTCCAATTTAGGCTTCTTCCTGTTCTTGAATTGTAACACCCCATATTTTTGGGCTAGTCTATGAACCGTCGTTCCTACGTGTATAAGTTATAATCCAAGTGATTCTCCTCTGAATATAAGTTTCATGGTCTTTATACTAGTGTTTCATGCTCTTTATACTAGTGTGTGAAATGCTCATGAGGTTAAAAATATTCATAGAAATTATTTAGAGCTAAGTTGAGCTAAGATCCTTTGATTTATCCAAATTTTTGTATTTGATTCTACAAGAATCTAAACATGTATAACTGTTTATATACATTGAATTTTGTAGCTAATGACACACCAAATTGTAGATAATTTAATTAGCTTTCCAACGATACCAATTTCACCTTAATCCGATACCTGAGCAAAAAATTACAGCTATTTTCGTGAGAGAGGCAGTAGGTGCGCGCGATTAGCATGCGACATATGCTCCATTTCGGTGCTGTAGAGCATATGACGCTCTCCCCATTTCACCCCTGAGGTTTCTATCTTTTAGTCACATTTTTCCAGGGGCATTTCAGCCCTTCCCCCTCACCCAAAACCATCCTAAACAAGGGATTTCAGCCTCCAAAAGCATTGTTTACATGATATTTCATCCTTTTCTCTCCAAGAAAACCCTAGCCCCTCAAGAACTTTATCAAAGTTTCTCCAATATAATCAAGAAATTATAATTCCCAATCCAAGAACGTTCAAGAAAAGTCTATTCTCTTTCAAGATTAAAGCTCTAAGGTATGTTAGATGTTCATCCATGGGCCCTTTTCACCCATAGAGTTCAACAATCCATCTTCTATGTTTTAAATCATGAAATTACATGTTTATAATGATTTATCTCCATGAAGCTTTTATGAATTTTAATTATACATGATCTTTACAATCTATTTTCATTGAAAGCAGCCCTTATTACATATTTTATGAATTATGTTCATGAACTTAAATGAATTTTGAATTTTTATCATGTTTCCATGAAATTGTTGGTGATATTAAACCTTACATATTTAAATGGTGTTGTTTTTTGAACTTAAACCCTAAATGGTGATCTTAGAAGTGAAATAATGCTATTTCTACAAGTTTTAAAATTATTCCCGTACTTAGTTTAAACCATGAGCAAGCGTTTGATGAAATACCTAAATGATTGGGTTTTGAATAATGACTACTTATTACACATTTTCAGGTTAAGATTTTGGAATTTGTTTTCAAGTGGAATGCATTATAGTATGTTTTAAATATTGTGGTTTCCATATCATGTTCATGGGAATTCAAAATATATCCTTAGTTTATGATTTTGTCATGTGATCGTGCTATCTCATCATGTCTAGAAATATCCTCATGTTAAAGTCCTGTTCCCCATGTATTTGATGAAATGCTTAAGTGAATAATTGTGAACAATAATTTTCTTCCATGGTTTCAAAGCTTTCTGTGACCCTGTTGTTATTGTTATTAAGTCTTGGGGGTTATAATACTCAAAAAATTTGTTGTTTACAGAATTTTAGTCATTGCAGAATAGTTCAGATAAACCATGAGCATACTCAGTCAGCTAGCCATCATGATAAGTTACTTGTCCAGTTAAGCTTAGCTCAGTCTTGTAATCAGTGTCAATCCAGTCGGGAGTAGGATTCAGCACCGAGCGAGCCTAGGGATGAGGCTCACTCGTTAGTTAGGACTGGGTCCTTAGAAGCTATCCTTAATTTCCAGAACTACGTAGCCAGTGTAGGTCATGAGATGTTATCCGCTAGTTTAGGTCTGGCACTTTGAGGGATCATCCGCTATTTAGGACTGATCTCAGGGGTCACCCACTAGTTTAGGATTGACTCCACAACCATTCTTAGTACCCATGGCATGATACTAGCACCCTTCCAACTGGGGTCATAGGTTGGACCTCGATCAGCTCAGACTGGGGCATGTTGGTTAGATGCTACCTCCCACAATTTCAGTTTTAGTGTTTAATTCAGTTTTGCTTGATCATAGCATACAATTTATCAGTTATTCAGTTATCAGATTTTAGCATTTCAGTTACAGACTATATCAGAAACTTATTATATGCTTGGTCATGCATCCTCAAATTTTTTAAGCATTCAAGTATTTATATTTTGTATTCTCATGCTAACCATACAGTCTCTGCTCCATGTATGCTTACTAAGTTACTTTATATCATTCATCTAGTTATTATTTCATGTTCATTTATCCCTTGCTATTCATTTAGTTGGTTATCATTTATGTACATAAACCCATGCATCTCAACCTTACCTCATTTAGCATACCAGTATATTTAAAGTACTGACCGCATACTCGTTTCTTATGCTATGATGCTTCATATCATAGGATTGGACGCTCAAGTTCCTGACCGTACCTAGTTATCCCAGCGCACCAGTAGTAGCAGTAGTGGTGAGTTTTATGTTCCAAGGACCAGTTATGTTTATTTCAGTTTCTTAGTTTTTGAAGACAGTCGGAGTTATTTGGGGGCTTTTCTCATCAACTCCACAGTTATTAAGTTAGAGGCTTTCAGATTAGTACAGATAGTTAGTCAGTTTTTAGTTTTTATTATTAGTGTTGTTTTACAGAGATTATCAGAATTATAACTTAAAACCTTATGGTAATTTCAGTTAAATTTCACAACATAAATCTTTTATTATCATTTTTATTCAGTGACCACAGAAGGTTCCATTCATGGGTTAGCTTGTGGTCCTTCAGGGCTGTAAGCACCATGTGACGCCTAGGGTGTACTCCCGAGGCATTACAAACTTGGTATCAGAGCCTAAGGTTTTAATGTGTCATAGCGAGTCTAAAAGCCGCGTTGAGTAGAGTCTTGTGCATGTGTGTAAGGCATGCCACACTTATGGACAAGAGGCTACAAGACGCATTAGGAAAAGTTTCCCTTCTTTCATGTCTCAGATCGTGCTATAGAAAGGTTCTCTAAAAATCTTATGTAGATTCTTATCCTGCTCCACTCATGTAAACTCTACCTTACTTTCAAGGTAACAAAAGTAGTAAAGCTCAAAGTCCTACAGATAAAGCTTTCTTAAACAGTCCTCGTAGATAGTTGTGGGATTGCATACAGGATCAAGAGTGTTCCATCAACTGCTTTTTAGTTCGAAATTTAAAATATTTCTTTCATATTCATGAAAATTTTGCACTACACCCAAAGTAAGATGTTCCCTTCCAGTATTCTAGGATAGCATATGATCTAGAGTTAGAAGCATGAAACCAGGAGTTTAGCAATAGTAGTTGAGTTAAGATAGTTTTATCTGAATTTGAGCAGATTATATTTCATGGGGTTAGTTTTATGAAAGGTGAATCAGTAGGCTTGAAACAGTGTATGCAAGAATTTAAGTTTGGTAATTCAAAATTATATGTGTTGTTGATATTGGTGTAGTCGTAATTCTCATGGTGTGGGGAAAATATAAGTTTAGAGATATGATATTTGTAGGCTATGATGAAAGTAGTATGGTTATTAAAGATTTACGGATATCCATGTTATGTGTTAGAATCTAAGTTTAAATCTTTGAAGGTTGAGCTAATATAAAGAGGAGTTGAAAATTCTAGGTTAGTCAGTTCTTAAGTTGTTACATGATGTATTTGGGGCTATAGAAAGTTAAAAGTTCTATCTCAGAAAGAATTATCACCAGTAGGGTTTTACACTTTCAGGTGCAATCTTTCAGGGTGAGTTTAGTGCTTATGAGTATTGTTATATCTTGGAATCTAGAGTAAAGTTGTTTCAGTTCAGTTTAGATATGTTGATTAAGTGGTTACAAACTTAGAATGATGGCTTTAAGCTAAGGGGGAGATGGTAGAGTAAATAACCAAGTCAGGCTCTCAGATCCTAGTAGTGATGCCAATATGTGTAGAAAAATAGTAGGGGAGGATGATACCCAACCCGTTCTTATCTTAGTGCAAAGTTTTTTAGTCATCACTCTATCTACTCATGTCTTACATGTCAGCTCCATCATCGCAGCTCATGTTCATATGCTTTATAGAAAATCATGTACTCTTCTAATTTCTAGTATAAGGAGTTCCAGTTCACTCAGTAGTATGAATTATATTCCCTGATATCATGAACTCAAACTTAGTTGATGTAGCTCATGACTTATGTACCCATACCTTACAGTATGTTCAATTCCAGGTACTCTTTCTCCACTCCTAACGATCAGTAAAATTTAGATTATGTCATATATGTCCTTAGTTTAGATCTCTTCAATGAATTCATGCTTTTGATACCTTATTCCTTAGGCCTCATTAAAGTGTCAAGTTATGCATAGTTATCTCTTCACGCTTCAGGTCCTTATGTTATAACCTTTCAGTGACCTCTCCTTATGTCATGATTAGTTGAAATTCTATATGTGTTTTCTTGGGGTAGTGTATGCAAGTTTTAAGGATAGAGCTTTGGAGAATATGGGAGAGATGCTTTTGTGGTTGTTTGCCTATAATTTTATGTGTGGTTATGAAGATAGGCTTGAGTGTCATGTTTGTGTAGAAGTGGAATATATAGTTGAGTATAAGATTTCAGTATAATTCAGTCCATATAGCCAGCAATCCAGTCTAGCAGTCAGACAGACAAGTTCCTATGGCTTTTCATCGAGTCAATACTATTCAAAATTCTCATGAATATGGATATTCTAAGAGGTAATTCATTTGTATCTATGTAATTTGTGAATTCAACTCAATTCATGCATCATGCATCAGTTTCAGATCCCAGATATTCAGTCATGATTAAGTCCGTAAGTTTCTCGTACATCATCTTAGTCTTTCCTTAGTATTTTAACCAAGTCAATATAATTCAAGGGATGAAGTATCCCAAGGGGGAGATGTATTGTAATACCCCGACTATTCATGCCCTAAACCTTTTATCTCTTCTTCATGAAACAAGATTTTTCTTGAAGTAATGGTTATTCATAATATGACTCTTTCATTTCTATCTCAGTCTTATAATCATTCGTATGTCATTGCATGTATTCAAGAAATCAGTTCAGTTCATGATATTCAGTTCATGTATCATGTTCCAGAACAAATTATGTAATTATGTTCCAAGTCAGTCATGTTCATAATATGATCTCAGTTACCTTCGTACAGTACTCTCAGTCTAATCAGTCTCATTCGACGACGAATGTTCCCAAGAGGGAGATACTGTAACACCCCATATTTTTGGGCTAGTCTATGAACTGTCGTTCCTATGTGTATAAATTATAATCCAAGTGATTTCCAGGTGAATATAAGTTTCATGATCTTTATACTAGTGTGTAAATGTTCATGAGGTTAAAAATGATCATAGAAATCATTTAGAGGTGAGCTAAGATCCTTTGATTCATCCAAAGTTTGGAATTTGATTCTACAAGGGTCTACTTTGAACTTGAATAACTTTTTATACACGTAGAATTTTGCAGCTCAAGACCCAACTAATTTTAGATAATTTAATTATCTTTCGAACGATACCAATTTTGCCTTAATCCGATATCCGAGTGAAAAGTTATAACCATTTTCGTGAGAGAGGCAGTAGCTACGTGTGATTAGCAGGCGACACACGCTCCATTTTGGTGCTCTAGAGCATACGAAACATGCTTCATTTTACCCCTGAGGTTTCTAGCTTTCAGTAACGTTTTTCCAGGGGCATTTCTGTCCTTTCCCCTCACCCAAAACCGTCCTAAACAAGGGATTTCAGCCCTCCAAAGCATTGTTTACATGATACTTCATCACTTTCTCTCCAAGAAAACCCTATCCCCTCAAGAACTTCATCAAAGTTTCTCCAATACAATCAAGAAATTATAATTTCCAATCCAAGAACATTCAAGAAAAGTTAGTTCTCTTTCAAGATTAAAGCTCTAAGGTCTGTTAAATGTTCATCCATGGGCCTTTTTCTCCCATGGAGTCCAAGAATCCATATTTTATGTTTTAAATCATGAAATTACATGTTTATAATGATTTATCTCCATGAAGCTTCTATGAATTTTAATTATACATGATCTTTACAATCTATTTTCATTGAAAGCATCCCTTATTACATATTTTATGAATTATGTCCATGAACTTACATGGATTTTGAATTTTTATCATGTTTCCATGAAATTGTTGGTGATATTAAACCTTATATATTTAAATGGTGTTGTTTGTTGAACTTAAACCCTAAATGGTGATCTTAGAAGTGAAATAATGCTATTTCTACAAGTTTTAAAATTATTCCCATGCTTAGTTTAAACAATGAATTGCAAGCGTTTGATGAAATGCCTAAATTATTTGGTTTTGAAAAACTTATTACACGTTTATAAGGTAAGAATTTGCAATTTGTTTTCAAGTGGAATGTATTATAGTATATTTTAAATATTGTGGTTTCCATATCATGTTCATGGGAATTCGAAATAAATCCTCAGTATATGATTTTGTCATGTGATCGTGCTATCTCATCATGTCTAGAAATATCCTCATGTTAAAGTCTTGTTCCCCATGTATTTGATGAAATGCTTAAGTAAATAATTATGAACAATAATTTCCTTCCATGGTTTCAAAGATTTCATGAGACCCTGTTGTTATTGTTATCGATTCCTCGGGTTATGAATACCCAAAAACTTAGCTGTTTACAGAATTTCAGTAGTTATAGAATAGTTCAGATAAACTATGAGCATACTCAGCCAGTTAGATCAGTGTCAGTTTGGTTGGGAGTAGGATTCAACACTGAGCTAGACTAGGGATGGGGGCTCATCCGTTAGTTAGGACTGGGTGCTTAGAAGCAATCCCTAAGTTCCAAAACTACGTTGCCAGAGTAGGTCATGATATATCACCCATTAGTTTAGGACTGACACTCTCAGGGATCACTTGCTAGTTAGGACTGATCTCAGGGGTCACCCGCTAGACTAGGACTGGCTCCACAACCATTGTTAGTAACTGTGGCATAGTACTATCACCCTTCCAACTGGGGTCGCAGGTTAGACTCCAATCAACTCAAACTGGGGCATGTTGGTTAGATGATACCTCTCATAGTTTCAGTTTCAGTGTTCAGTTCAGAATTCAGTTTAGTTTTGCTTGACCATAGCATATATGTTATTAGTTATTCAGTTACCAGATTTCAGTATTTTAGTTATAGACTATATCAGAAATATATTATATGCTTGGTCATGAATTCTCTGATTTTTTCAGCATTCATGCATTTATATTCAGTATTCTCATGCTAACCAGACATTCTCTAATCCATGTATGCTTACTAAGTTACTTCATATCATTCAGCTAGTTATTATTTCATGTTCAGTTATCCCATGCTATTCATTCAGTTGGTTATCATTTATGCACATAAACCCATGCATCTCAGACTTACCTCATTTAGCATACCAGTATATTCAAAGTATTGATCGCATACTTATTTCTTATGCTATGATATTTCATATCATAGGATCGAACTCTTAGTTTCTCGACCGTACCTAGTTATCCCAGTGTACCAGTAGCAGCAATAGTGATGAGTCCTTATGCTCCGAGGACTAGTTATGTTTATTTCAGTTTCTCAGTTGTTGCAGACAGTCAGAGTTAGTTAGGGGCTTGTCCCATCAACTCCTCAGTTATTCAGTTAGAGGCTTTCAGACTAGTACAAATAGTTAGTCAGTTTTCAGTTGTTATTATTAGTGTTGTTTTGCAGAGATTATTGAAATTATAACTTAAAACTTTATGGGAATTTCAGTTAAATTTTGCAAAATAAATATTTTGTTATCAGTTTTATTCAGTGCCCACAACAGGTTCCAGTCATGTGTTAGCTTGTGGTCCTTCGGGGCTATAAGCACCGTATGACGCCTAGGGTGTACTCCCCGAGCGTTGCATGAAATGATATGGATACCCAATGATCTTCCAATAACTATCCTTAGTGTGCCCCTCATTTTGGAAAATTCATATTGCACATTAAAATTCTTTTTAAACCTACAGAACTGACTAGTTGCACCTATATTTTATGAATACATAGCAACATCACCACCTCATGAATGCATCACTAGATTAGCACCTAGAATTCCTACAGTATTAACCACCAACTTGTGACTCTCATCACGCAAGATCATGGCATAAGCATGATTAACTGTAGGCATAGAACTCATAAAAAGGATCTGACTTCTTGCTTGAATATAAACATCATTCAAGACCATCAAGAACTGAAACAACTTCAACTTATGCAGATGTGACACAAAATATCTTGATTTTTCACAATCACAACCCATTGCAACACAACTGAGTCAAATTCTTCCCATCAATCCTTTAGCTTAGAGAATATGTGGACACAGATGCACTCCATTGTGTGTAGGTAGCGATGTCCTTATGTAAATTGAATGTTCTGGAACCATCTATTTTATGAAACCTTTCATGCAAATCATCCCATACCACCTTAGAAATATATGCATACATACTTCCGCCAAGTAAATTTTTTGACACAGAATTCACAATCCAAGACAACACAACTGCATTGACCCTTTCCCATTGACTGCCTAACTCCAGAGGTAATTTATCTTTAGTATACATTCCATAAACTAGCCCCAACTTATTTTGTCCTAGTAATGAAACTCTCATGGAACAAAATCAAATAAAGTAGTTTTCCATATCTATTAACTAGAATGAAACAATTTGAATACCACTCTAATCTACTGGACCAAGAAATAGGGGCGATTATAGTCAATTGTTGTGTTTTGGGTTGTATTCAGGCTATCATTCTCAACATTAGCCATTAATGACCTTGGTCATAGTCAAACGCAGTACGAATCCTTCCACACTTTGTTGATTACCAGAAAATTACTAGAAAATCTTGACTCTAGATCAGTCAAGAACAAAATCAACAACTTGATATCTCAAAAAGATGATCACCACTTAGCTATAGCTTCTTTTAGATTTGTGGCTCTAGTACCATGTGATTATTATTAAATTAGATCACTTTATTCTAGTTAGTGGAAGACAAAATGAAGAATATGAGCAGAAGAGAGTCAATATAAAGAAGATAAAGAAGATAAAAATTTGCAAAGAATGAGAACTGAATTCTATTCAATTAGCTGAATATAGTCTCACATGTATCAAGAATTTATATACTACTACTAAGATCAAGTATCACAACTAACTAACAAGCTTCACTATCCACTAGTTAGTTATAACTAATGAATTGTTCATAACTAACTTATTGAACTAGTAAGGTTGCTATTACTTTGTATACTTAACGTCTCCCTCAAGCTAGGAAGGAGTGAATATGTCACACATTCCTGTCATAGAGATGAGGTAAATATATTTCACTTGGTTAAGAACCTTAGTAAATAAGTATATAGGTTCATGTTGAGTTGACATGTAGCTAGTTGAGATTGTTCCTTGTAGAATTTTCTCTCTGATGAAGTAGCAATCAATGACTATGTGTTTGGTCCTCCCATGATAAATTGGATTAACGTCTATCTGTAGAGCTAATTTAATGTCACAATAAACTTCTACTGGAAGAACCAAGTCAATACCAATATCCTTTATCAAGCCTAAAATCCATGTTAATTCAGTTGTTACATCTGCAAGCTCCTAAAATTAGCTTCATCTAAGCTTCTAGGCATAATAGTTTGCTTCTTAGATTTCCATGACACTACCAAGTCACCAAGATTTACTAGATATCTAATGATGGATATTTTAGTTTGAGGACATGATTCCCAATCAGCATCATAATAGGCACTTACATATTCATTAGCACTATTGGAGAGAAAAATGCTAAGTCCTAGTTGTTTCTTTATGCACCTAACCACTCTTACTGCAACCTCCATATGTGATCTCCTGGGATCTTGCAAAAATTGACTAAGTGTTTGAGCATTGAAATATATGTCCGTCCTTGTCATTATTAGATACAATAGTTTCCCAATCAGCTTTCGATACCTTCCTTGATCTGCTGGAGGATAAACTTTAGATTGCACATGTTTAACATGATCATCAAATTATTTAGTTATCAATTTCATATTATAATCAATAGGTGTCACTGTAGGCTTGGATGCTCCAAGTCCTATGTAAGACTATAATTCTAGTGCATACTTCCTTTGGTGCATCAATATTCGTTTCTCAGACCTGGAAAACTCTATACCAAGGAAGTACCTTAACTCTCCAATGTCTTTCATTTTAATAGTTTGCTACAGATTTGTTTTTGTTTCTTCTATCAACTTTTGAGTGTCACCAGTGATTAACATACATCAATATATACTAATATTAGCATAGTACCCTTGACATTTTAATATACAAGGATGGATCATACTTACTCTAAACAAACTAAAACTTCACCAAGGCATTTGATAACTTTGCATTCCACTACTTGGGAGCTTATTTTAATCCATATAATGATTTGACAAGTCTGCACACTACATTCTCCCCCTGGTATACAAATCCTTCAGGCATCTGCATGTATATCTTATCACTAACATCACCATTTAAGAAGGCATTATACACATCTATTTGATGCACAAAAAAGTGCTTTCTTGCTGCAGTTTTTAACACTGTTCTTACTGTTTTCATCTTTACAACAGGTGAAAAAGTTTCACTGTAATCAATACGTTTTTTGATTATACCCTTTGGCTACTAGTCTAGCTTTAAATCTCTCAACTTCTCTTAAAGATTTGTACTTTATATATGCAACTGCAACCTATAGGTTTCTTTCCTTTAGGTAATATGACTACATTCCAAGTATGGTTAGATATGAGGGCTTCAATCTGACTTTTCATAGCATCTATCCATCTGGGATCTTTGCATTCTTCTGGATATGTAGTAGGTTTAGTAACAACTAAAGAAGATGCAACAAATTCCTTATATTTATTTGATAACCTTCTATATAAAGCTTGATTGGATATGTGATTTGAAACATCCTTGTGCATGTTGAGAGACACAAAATCTTTCATCCACCCTAGAGTTTTCCTACCTTTGGTTGACCTTCTTCGTTCTTGCACCACCACTTATGTATGTGGTGGTACTAATTCTTCATGTATATCTTGAGGTTATGCTTGTGGCACATCTACTGTAGCTTGATGTATAGCTTGCAGTATATTCTGAGTTTGCATGCATGTTGTCATTACACCATATGTCTGTGGGGATTCTGAAAGAAACACTTGGAGAGGGGAACTAGATTGAATATTTTTCTATTTGAAAGGGAAAATGTATTCCCTAAATGGCACATCTCTACTTACAAACACCACTTTATTGACTATATCATATAATACATACCTCTTATAAACCTCAAAATTTCCTAATAGAATAGTCAATATGTTTATTTTATACCCAGGCATTGCATAGGAACCCTATATCTCTGAGGTGACTATAAATAGGTATTGTAAAGACCTGAGGCTACCCCCTAGTCGTGACAACGGTGCTTATGGTCACAAGTGATGACAAGCTAACACATGAGCTGGTATCTACCATGAGAAATGAGTAACTGATAATAAAGACATATGCAAAAAACAATTGATAAATGCCATAAGGTTTTAAATACTGAAAATATAACTGAATTTTCATATCTAAAAAAATATCTACAAAAATACAGAAATCTAATGATAACACTAATAAACTAACAGACTGTTTGAATATCTAAAAAGCCTCTAACTAATTGATTGTGGAGTTGTTAGGAAAAACCCCCTACCAACTCCAATGACTTAAAGAGAGGAATACTAAAATAACTGAATGATAGATAAACTTGTCCTAAAAAGATAAGGACTCACCACTGCTTCTGCTGTAATGCTAACTATCTAAGTACGGTCAGGAAACTATAGGTTTGAGCCTATGACATAAGACATTATAGCACAAAGAAAGTATTCGGTCAGTACTTTGAATGTACTGGTATGTGCGATAGGGTTAGGCTGAAATACATGGGTTAACTGTGCATAAAGTAATGTCTGACTGAATAATATGAGATATCTGAGTAAGTATGCATGAAAACTGAAATATTAAGAATGCAAGACCAAGCATAAATATATTTCTAAAATAGTTTGTAAACTAAAATACTAAAATCTGATAACTTAATAGTTGAGAATCTTTATGCTTTGGTCAAGCAAGCTTGAATTGAAACTATACTGAATACTGTACTAAGACTATGGGAGCTAGCTATAACTGACATTCCCCAAATCTATTTTTGGGGTACAACCTTTAACCCCAGTTGGAAGGGTGTCTACCATGCCATGGGTACTAATGCTGGCTGTATGGATCTACTAATTTGATGTCCCAAAGGACTAGGGTGTCATGCCTAACTGACGATGGACCCCTCAAAGTCTATGGTGGCGTCGTAGGTCTGGAACTTAGGGACTGCTACTAACATCTCATGCCTAATTGACGGGGGAGATAAGTGCCTCATTCCTAACTGACGACAGAGACGCCATCCCTATATTGACTCAGTGCTAAGTTGTACTCCCAACTGAAAGACACTGATTCTGAACTAAACTAAACTTAACTAAACAAATAACTGATCATAATAACTGACTGAATGATAATGCTCATGGTATATCTAAAATCATTCTAAAGATACTGAAATTTTGTAAACAACTAAGTATTGGGTGTTCATAACCCACCAACAGTGAATGAAAATAATAATAAGGACATATGAAGCTTTGAAAATCATAATAAAGGATAATTTCTCAAAATCCAACATTTAGGAAATTCATCAAACATATGGGAGTCATGAATTTAAGCATCGGAATGGGTAAACCATGTGATTGAAAACATAGTTACAATACTAAAACCATGAATTAAGGATTTAACATGAGGATTTCAATACTGAAATCATATAAGGGCTCATTCCATCAAAAAACACTTGTAACTTACCTTGTAATAAATAAAATAATAAATTCATAGAGATAATTCATCATAAACATGTAAAAACTCATAATTTGATATTACAAGGGGATTCATGGACTCCATGGGTGAAAAGGGCCCATGGATGAACTTCACACATACCTTAAGCCTCTTATGTATGCAACTAGGAGCTGAACTAAGAATCCCCTTGGGAACGTTCGTCCTCTAATGAGACTGATTAAGCTGAGACTATTGGGGAAACTGAGATCATATACTGGACATGTTTAACTGAAAACATGATTACATGACTGAGTCTGAAACATGATACATCAACTGAACTGATTCGTGAATGTATGCAATGACATGACAATGACTATATAGATGTAACTAAGAATGAAAAAGAGACAATCTAAGGAAAACTGTTACCTTAAGCTAAGTCTAAGTTTATAGAGAAAAGATGAGGGTACTTGGTACGCATATTTGCTTCTTCTTTCCAAGTGGATCCCTCAATAAACTGATTCAACCAAAGAACTTTGACCAAGGGAACTTCTTTGTTCCTTAGTCTACGAATCTGACTATTGAGGATCTCAACTGGGATTTCTTCATAAGAAAGGCTATCCCGAACATCTATGCTTTCTAAAGGAACTACAACTGCTTGATCACTAATACTCTTCTTTAATAGGGAAACATGAAACATTGGATTCATTGATGCCAAGTCTGCAGGCAACTTAAGATCAAAAGCTGCCTTACCAAAACAAATCAAAATTCTATAAGGGCCAACATATCGGGGACTAAGCTTCCCCCTTTTGCCAAATCTCTTTACTCCCTTCATGGGCAAGACTTTTAACTGCACCAAATCTCAAATTTCAAACTCAAGATCACGTTTTCTCACATCTGCATAGGATTTATAACAACTTTGGGCTATCTTAAGCCTTTCCCTAATCAACTAAACCTTGTCCATTGCATCAAACACCGAATCTATTCCTATCAAAGCAGCCTCACCTGCCTCAAACCAACTAGTAGGAGATGTATATCTCCTCCTCTAGAGAGTCTCAAATAGAGCCATCTAAATATTGGAGTGATAACTGTTATTATAGGCAAACTCGATTAAAGGTAAGTGATTATCCTAACTACCCTTAAAATAAAAACACAAGCCCTCAATATATTCTCTATGGTCTAAATGGTCCTTTTTACCTGACCGTTCGTCTGAGGATGGAAAGCTATACTGAGATGAACTTGGGTACCAAGACCCCTTTGAAAAACTCTCTAAATATGAGAGGAAAACTAAGTACCTCTATTTGAAATGAGAGACAACAGGACTCCATGCAACCTAACTAACTCTGTAATATAGAGCTTAGCGTAATCCTCGGCTGAATAAGAAGTATGAACTGGCAAAAAATGTGCTGATTTGGTCATTCTATCTACAATGACCCATATCGAATTATGCTGATGACACATATGAGGAAAACTCATCATAAAATCCATGTTCACCTCTTCCTACTTCCAAGTGGGAATACTGAAATCCTATAATGTGCCACTAGAACTATGGTTCTCAACCTTAACCTGCTGAGAATTAGAATACTTACCTATAATCTCTGCATTATCCCTCTTCACACCACTTCACTAATAGATTTCCCACAAATCATGGTACATCTTAGTGGCTCCTGGGTGAATAGAATAATGCGCACTATGCGCTTCTACCAAAATCCAGTGTCTCAAACCATCAACATATTACTTACACAGCCTACCCTGACATTGCAACATACCATCTCCCCCTTGGGAGAAAACCTTTACTTTTTGATCTTTAACTGATTCCTTTACTTTAACCAAACTGGAATCCCTATCTTTCTTTTCCTTTACTTCGGCAACCAAAGAAGATTCTGAACCATTCTAAATCCAAATACTACATTCAGCTTAATCCACCATCTAAACACTTAATCTAGCAAGCCGATGAACCTCCTGAACTAATATTTTTTTATCATCCTCAACATGAGCAACACTACCCAGAGACCATCTGCTAAGTGCATCTGCCACTACATTGGCCTTTCCCGAATGATACAATACACTCATATTATAATCTTTTAACAACTCTAACCACCTTCTATAACGAAGATTTAAATCTTTCTACGAGACCACATACTACAAACTTTTGTGATCCATGAACACATCAACATGAACCCTAAACAAATAATGCCTCCAAATTTGTAAGGAAAAAACTACTGCTGCCAACTCAAGATCATGGGTAGGGTAATTCTTTACATGGGTTTAAGTTTTGTAGAGGTATAGGCTGTGACCTTACCTCTCCATATCAGTACACAACCAAGACCAACTCTGGAAGTATCACATTAAAAAAAAAATCCCTCTAAACCATCTGGTAAAGTCAAGACTGGGACTAAGTTAAGTCAAGTCTTCAACTCCTGAAAAATCTTTTCACACGAATCTGACCAATGAAATTTGACTTTCTTCTAAGTCAATTGAGACATGAGGGGCGCAATAGACTTAAACCCTTTAACAAACTCTCTGTAATAGCTAGCCAAACTCAAGAAAATCCTAATATCTAATAGAGAGATAGGTCTAGGCTAGTTTTTCACTGCTTTGGTCTTTTGAGAGTCAACTCTAATGCCATAAACGGAAACAATATGGCCAAGAAAAGCTACTGATCTTAGAAAAAACTTGCACTTACTGAATTTGGTGAATATTTGATGGGCTCTAAGAGTCTGCAATATAATTCTGAGATGGTCTGCAAGATCATTTTCACTATGGGAGTAGACAAGAATATCATCAATGAAGACTATGATGAACATGTCCAAGTATTTCTTAAAACCTTGGTTCATCAAGTCCATGAAAGCTACTAGGGTATTCGTTAGTACAACAGACATAATTAAAAATTCAAAGTGACCATACCGAGTTTTGAAATCTATTTTTAGAATGTCATATTCTCCGACTCTAAGCTGATGATAGTCAGATCTGAGGTCTATCTTAGAGAAATAATTGGCACCCTAAAATTTGTCAAACAAGTTATTAATCCTGGGGAATGGGTATTTATTCTTGATAGTGACTTTGTTCAACTGATGATAATCGATGCACATTCTGAGAGAGCCGTCTTTCTTACGCAAGAAAAGAAATATAGCACCCCATGAGGAAAGACTGGGCCTGATGAATCCCTTATCAAAGAGATATTTCAATTGTTCTTTTAACTCTTTGAGTTCAGCTGGAGCCATTCTGTAGGGCGAAATAGAGATAGACTGGGTATCTGGAAAGAGATCTAATTCGAAGTAAATTTCTCTTTCGGGAGAAACTCTGGGAAGATCTTTAGGGAACAGATCTGGAAATTCCCTTACTACTAAAAATGACTTGAAACTTGGGGCCTCAGAACTAGAGTCTTTGATTCGAATAAAATGCTACATGCTCCCCTTGGATGTCATTTTTTCTGCCTTAAGATATGACACAATTTGCCTCCTAAGTACTAAAGTACTACCCCTCTATTTAATTACTGGTTCATTTGAAAATTGAAACTGAATGACTCTATTTCTGTAATCAACTGAGGTATAACATGATTAGAGCTATTCTATACCGAGAATGACATCAAAATAAGTCAACTCTAACTTTACAAGGTTAACTGTGGTGACTTTCTGGGATATTATAATTGGACAGTTTCTATATACCTACTTGGCTACAGTAGAGAAATCTACTGGAGTAGACCTAGAGAAGGGTTCTACTAAAGATTTAGGGCTGACACTAAAATTAATAGCTATATAGGGGGTTACAAATAAAAGTAATGCCCCGAGATCTAACAAAGCATAAACATAAAGGTGAAACACCTATAACGTGCCCATAACCATATTGGGAGAACTTTTGTGATCCTATCAGGATTGAAGTACATACATCTTATTCTAGCGCTATCCACTGATGGCACAGGAAGTAGTGCCCTGCTAAATCAGATGACCTACTGGCGCTGCTGAAGAGTTAATCTGACCCTATTGGCAATCATTCCTACCCTTCCACATATTTACAGGCTACTCTCTTATCCTGTGGCTCGGCTTTCCACATCCAAAACACACATCACTACTAGTTCTACACACATCTTGATAATTTCTTCCATGCTTTCCACTGAATAGATTAGTATGACAACTATTTATACTTACCTGAGATTTAGAGCCTAGTGCTCTATCCTGGCTATCATTCCTAAACATTGGCACTAACGAACTAGCTGGAGATGAAGCTGGGGCTGAAGATTTCTAACGAAACTAAGAACGGTTTCCACCCTCTAACCTTGACTGAGTAAAATTAAACCTACCTATTCAGGCCCTCTTATTTTATCTCTTTCTCCTTATGCTTCTGTTCCTCAATCAGTTGAGCATGGACCATAAGACTAGATATGTCCATCTCCTTTATAAACATAGCAATCCTACACTCCTTGACCACACTATTAGATACACCAAAAACAAACTTACTCATTCTAGACTTATTATCAACCACCATGGAAGGAGCATATCTTTCTAAATGAGAAAACTTAAGTGAGTATTCCTTCAAACTCATATTACCTTGATTAAAATTAATAAAATCCATCACCTTAGATTCCCTTAACTCTAAGGGAAAGTACCTGTCTAAAAAGGTTATAGCAAACTCCTCCCACTCTACAGGCCCTGCCTCATCTCCCCTATCACCTTTCCATTGCTTATACACAGTGTGAGCAACATCTTGCAATTGATATGTAGCCAACTCTACAATCTCACTCAAACTGACACCCATGATATCTGGATCTTTCTAAACATATCAAAAAACTCGAGTGAAGTCTCGAATCCTAGTTCCAACTGTATTTTCCACTAGATTAGTAGGGGCAACAACATGCTGATTATTTTGAGTAGCTACTAAATGAGATAAGGTAGTGAATGTAGCTCTAAACTGAGCATGAGAGACATGCTCATTCAGGGGATCTTCCTAAACAGGTAGAGGTGCGGGCTGGTTCCTATTCCTTCTTCTGTTGTTCTTTCTGGGAGTAATTTTTCATAATGGAATAATGGATGAATTAAAAAGTGAGTTTCAATAGAGCTCATGATCACTCGTATGGCATGATTGCTGAAAGAAGGGAAACTTTTCCTAAAATGTCTTGTAGACTCTTGTCCATAAGTGTGATACGTTTCACACCCATGCACAAGACTCTACTCAATACAAATTTTTAGACTCCCTAGGACACTGTAAAGCCTTAGGCTCTGATATCAAGTTTTTTTATGACCCGAGGCTATCACTTAATTACGATAATGGTGCTTATGGTCATAAGGACCATAAGCTAACCCATGAGCTGGTATCTACTGTGAGCACTAAGTAACCACTAATAAAGACAAATAAGGAACACAACTGATAAATGCCATAGGGTTTTTAATACTAAAAATGTAACTGAATCTGTAAGTCTAAAAAAATCTGTGAAAATACTGAAATTTGACTGATAACACTGACTGTTTGAATGTCTAAAAAGCCTCTAACTAACCGACCGTGGAGTTGATGGGACAAACCCCCAATTAACTCTAACCTATGAAAGAGAGGAATACGGAAATAACTAAATGAAAGATAAACTTGTCCTCAAAAGATAATCACTCACCATCGCTGCTGCTGCTATAATGCTGAACTATCTAAGTACGGTTAGGAAACGATACATCCTAACTTATGATATAAGACATCATAGCGCGAAGAAAGTATGTGGTCAGTAATTTAAATGTACTGGTATATGTGATGAGGTTAGGCTAAAATACATGGGTTAGCTATGCATAAAGCAATGGTTGACTTAATAATATGAGATATCTAAGTAAGCATGCATGAAAACTGAAATACCGAGAATGCAAGATTAAACATATATATATTTTTGGAATAATCTATAAAATACTTAAATTTGATAACTGAACAGCTGAGAATCTATATGCTTTGGTCAAGAAAACTTGAACTAAAACTATACTAAATACTGTACTGAGACTGTGGGAGCTATCTATAATCGACATGCCCCAAATCTGTTGTTGGGGTCCAACCTATAACCCTAGTTGGAAGGGCGTCGGTATCGTGCCATGGGTATTATCATTGGTTGTGTGGATCCACTAATTTGATGTCCCGAAGGACTAGGGTGTCATGCCTAACTTACGAGGGACCCCTCAAAGTCTACGGTGGCACCGTAGGTCTAGAACTTAGGGACTTCTACTAATGTCTCATGCCTAACTAACTGGGGAGATAAGTGCCTCATGCCTAATTGATGGAGGAGATGCCATCACTACGTTCACTCGGTTCCAAATTTTACTCCCAACTAAAAGACACTGATTTTGAATTGAACTAAACTTAATGGAATAAACAACTGATCATAATAATTGACTGAATCATAATGCTCATGGTATATCTGAAATCATTCTGAAGATACTGAAATTATGTAAATAGCTAAGTATCGGGTGTTCATAATCCACCAGCACTGAATGGAAATAACAATAAGAAGCTTTAAAAACCATAATAAAGGATCATTGCTCAAAACCCAACATTTAGAAATTCCATCAAACACATGTGAGTCATGCATTTAAGAATGGGAATGGGTAAAACATGTGATTGAAAACATAGTTACAATACTAAAACTATGAAATAGGTATTTAGCATGAGGATTTCAATACTCAAATCATATAAGGGCTCATTCCATCGAAAAACACTTGTAACATAACTTGTAATAAAAAACAATAACAACTTCATGGAGAAAATTCATCATAAATATGTAAAAACTCATAATTTGATATCAAAAGGGAATTCTTGGACTCCATGGGCAAAGGGCCCACGGATGAACATCACACATAACTTAAATTCTTTAGCTTTAAAGAGAAACAAAATCTTGATGCTTTTCTTCAGAGTTCTTAGATTTGGGAACTTGATTTCTTAGTTTTCTTGAAGAGAAAAGAAATAAAATTGATGAACTTGGGGGATGATTAGGATTTGTTTTTGAGAGGAGAATTAGGGGAAAATGGGCATATAATACCCTAACTGATGTTTTAATTAGTGTTTTTATGAATTGGGTTGAGGGGAAAAGACTCAATTGCCCCTCAGAGAATTAAATTCACAACTAGAATGCAAATTTGAAGGACACCGCGATGCGATGAAGGGCTCATTTCTATACCCACCGTAACGCGCCACTATTGAAGTGAGTTTCTGGAATCAAAATCCAAACACAACCCAATCCTTGTCCAAAATATTTGAAACATCTCCGAGACATGTTTCTTACACCCCTGAACATGAATTAACTCAAAAACCTATATCTCGGGGTCGGGAAGACCAATTTAAAAATACTCAAAGTTAAGAGGCCAAAAATATGTCTAAGTCCCCAACACTTAGTGAAATTTTTAGGCTTTAATCCTCTTATGCATGTAACTAAGAGTTGAACTAAGCTAAGAAAAGTATGTGATATTACATGTATCTTTCCATATAAACTTGAATAAGGTGTTTGATATTCTAAGACCGAACATGGAAGTCTGTTATTGATATAAACAATAACAGACAACAGCCCCACACATGTATTGGTATCCCTGCTTAAACGTTAACACTCAGGTGACTTCAAGAATATGCTTGTGCTTCCTCTCAGCCACACTATTTTGTTGAGGTGTGTATGCATAAGTTGTCTAATGTATGATACTTGATGCCTTAAACAAATCATACACCCAGAATTAACAAACTCAGTCCCATTATCTGATGTTGCTACCTTAATGGTCTTGTCAAATTAAGTTATAACATTAGCAATGAATTTTTGAATGATCACACATACTTCAGACTTAAACTTCAATAAGTAAATCCAAGTAAATCTTGATAAATCATTTTTTTGCTGAGGCAACTATTATAGGAACAGTTAACATTATTCTATAGGAAATATAATCATTTAGAAAAGAATCAAGTCTTTTATTTGATTGAGTATATCAATGTCACGATTCGAGCTGAGGCCCTTAATGTGGCACTCACCCGATAATATTGCTAGTACGAGTGAACGTTCTAGTATATCACCTAAGCATACTTCTAATACAAATGACTAAAATAGAAATAATATAAGGTTTAATTAAGATTTACTTAAGGGATAAAACTTCACGAAAGTGTATTAGAACCACATAATGTCCAACAATACTAATAGTTATGATAAATAAAAAATAGAGATTATTAAGTTTGTTTGATAACTACACCAACCTGTGAAGCCTCTAATAAGTACCAATACTGAATGAAGGGAAAATACAAAGAAGTCATCATATCGCGTCCAGCCTCCTGGTAAGAAAGAGGCCCACCAATGGCAAAAGCTAGAGATCCTAATATGGTGCCTGACAGTGGACATGAGAACCAAAACCTACATCATGAAATGATGTAGCGTCAAAGATGGTCAATACGTGGAATGTATTAGTATGCAAAACCATTTTAGTAGGGTAGTACATCAAGAGATTAGGAATAATAATAAAATTTAAATATAAGTGAAGACAACTGAAAAAGAATAAGAATATAAAATAAATTTGTAATTAACCAAGTAAGGTAGATATAATTCTTTTGATTATTTGTGGGAGAAAGTAGTGAACCATCATAAACAACCATGTGAGTGCATGGAGTCTGATCTCGGCCAGATTAGCTAAGATATCCTATACCTTTTCGGGTAGAGGACATGATATGACATAATTTGCTAGCAAGTATCCATGGTTAGCCCCTTTTTGGGACACATGAAAAAAAGAGTCATTCAATTTGTGGAATAATCTCTATCCTATGTCGGTAAATATAGTTTCGAGCATTTGTCATTCAAACCTATGCCTTCACGATCAGTTAAAATACTCCCTTATGCTCATGGAGTTATCTTGTCTATTTATGTTCAAAGTGTTATCCATATTAGGCCCATGGTCGTGATTTAGCCCTTTTAGGCTTATGTACATAATTTAGCCTTTTTGGCCTCAAGTTGGGAATTCAATTACTTTGGATTCATAAGATTTTTATTTGATACCATTTCCTAACACTTTGGATAGTTAAAAACATTCTGCTAAGAATTTATGAACATGAATTCCAAAACTCTTGATAGATTATGTTTAGGGTTAACTGGAAAGATAGTAATTTATACACTGTGTAATGGTTGAGATAACTAAATTTGTCCAGAAATAGATCTTAAGTATTAAATAAGATTCTAACTAAAGTTTAGGAAAAATCCTCGAATCATTGCTGTAACTATTAAGGATATAATGAGTGCTTTGCAACCTTGTAGTACTAAACTAGAACACATCTACAAAGAGGGAATCATGCTTGCGAATGTAAATTCTAATTGAACCACTATAACCAACAAATGTATACCACAAATATGAATAATGAGCAAACATAGTTTACTGTAGAGTGGCCAAACAACATATTACCAGTTTAAGACATCAAACAAAAAAGAGCAATCTATATCAACATCTATTAGTTCAGTAGCCTTAACTAAATTGCATATACATCAGAGTGAAAATCCAATATAACACAAAATTTGTTAGTATCAAGGTAGTTATATTGCAACAACTAAGGACTTTTGAAATTGTAGAAACTATAACAACTCAGATTTGCATGGAGCTTAGCATGGGTTTTGACTCTACTGACAGACTCCATTTTTCAGAATTTCACAAGAATTACTAAGGCAATCAGGGAGAATTCTTAATATATACAAACATCAAGTTCTTAATCCATAAACCAAGTTAACACTACCAGAGCATGTGGAGGATGCAGATTACAAAATAAAAAGGAAAACATCCATGAATGTGAGCAAGATACTATTCTATATATCTCTTAAGCATTGAAAGAAATTGGGATTAGTAGGAGAAATTTGATTTCTATACTCACTAATTCTCTTGTGTTTCATAGGAGTTGTGATTGAGTGGGAATAGAGATATTTGCTAATGAAAAACTTCTTAAAACTAATGGGGAAGTGACACTTTTTATAATATGGACTGGTGAAAAATAGAATGACTTCTTTAATGTATATAACTGATGGAAAATAGATAGATGTATTTGGCTGGTAAAACTAACGTTCTATTAAGAAAATAACGTATGAAAACTGATCACTTAAGAGGATTTTAATTTCATGAACTAAATTGTAAAACAAAAAGATGAAATTCCCCTTGAAATACCTCATAAAGGAATGGGACTGAGATGTTACAATAACCCCCCTAGAGATCATTCATACTCGAATGAAGGTTATATATTCATGTAAAACTCTACGCACTAGAATTATGAAATTAGACTATTAGTAAAGAACTTTTCTTATGATTTCTAAATACCATCATAACTCATGAGCTCCAAAATAGTCCACCAAGAGAAATACAAACACAAATTCTGAAATGAAAAGCACTAAACATAAACACGATCTGAGATAGGCAGTCTATGGAGCTTGATTTAAACAACAAGGGACAAGAATTTATGGAACATTATGAGAAAGGATTTATATCATTACGTCCATTACTTCTCTCTTGATAAGTGAATAGGTGAGGATATCTTGTCTTCACATCTTCCTCTAATTCCTATATAGCTTCCCAATCTTTTGATTTCTCCACAAAACCTTTACCGAAATAATTTCCTTTGTTCTCAACTTGGAAACTTGATGACCCAATATCTCAATGGGAACTTCTGCATAATTCAAAAAATCTTTCACACCAACACTCTCCATTGGGATTATAATAGTAGGGATACCCACACACTTCCTAAGTAAGGATACATGAAATACTGGATGAATCGAGGCTAGATCCATGGGTAAATCCAACTTATAGGCAACTTTGCCAACTTTTCTCAAAATTTGGTAAGGACCAATATAACGGGGACTCAGTTTTACCTTCTTTCCAAAATGCATGACACCTTTCATTGGTTACACCTTTAATAACACCCAATAATTTACTTCAAACTCCAAGTCTCTATACCTTCTATCTGAGTAGGATTTTTGATGACTATGAGCAGTTTTTGACCTTTCTCGAATAACCCTAACTCTCTCCACAACTTGATAAACCAAAGTTGGGCCTAATAACTTAGTTCTACTAACCTCCAACCACCTAATAAAAGATCTACATCTTCACCCATATAGAGCTTCAAAAAGAGTCATAGAATACTTGAGTAGTAACTATTAGTATACGCAAACTCAATAAGAGGTAGGTGATCCTCCCAATTTCCTTTAAAGTCAAGTACGTATTCCCTCAATATATCCTCTAGCATCTAGATGGTGCGCTCCGCTTGACCATCCATCTGAGGGTGGAAGGCAGTACTAAAGTTCATCTACGTACCCAAACCACTTTGTAAGTACCTTCAGAAATTAGCAGTAAACTAGGTGCCTCTTTCTGAAATGATAGACACATGGGTTCTAAGAAACATGACAATTTCCTGAATATACAACCTGGCATAATCATCAACTAAGTATGTTGTCTTAACGGACAAGAAATGAGCAAACTTAGTCATCCATCTAGAATAACAAGTCATGTTGATTCCGAGAATGTCGTAACCCTGTCATAAAATCCATATTTATCATATTCCACTTCCATACCGGAAGAGCTATATCTTGAGCAAAACCACTAGATTTTTGATGCTCAACCTTAAACTACTGACAATTTAGGCACTTGAGAATAAAGTCAGAAATATTTTGCTTCATGTTATTCCACTATTAAATTTCTTTCAAATCATGATATATTTTGGTGAAGCCTGGGTGAATGGAGTACCTAGAATAATGTGCCTTTTCCATGATTCTTTCTCGTAATCCATCAAAATCTGGAACACAAAGTCTACCTTGGTACTCACCATCTCCCCATTGTTCAAAATCCATAACCTTTTGGTGTAGAACTTCTTTCTTCAACTGCAAAAGAATGGGGTCATTATTCTATTTTTTTTAACTTCCAAAATTAGGGACGATTCTGACATATTCTGAATAACCACCCTACCATCCTCAGAGTCTAGGAGTCAGAATCCTAAATTAGCAAGACAACGAATATCTTTTGAGATTCCTTTATTTTCTTTCTTGACATGTGCAAAACTCCCCATAGACAATCAACTCAGAGCATCTGCAACCATATTTGCATTAAAAAGATGATAGAGCAAACTTAAATCATAGTCCTTGAGTAGCTCAAGCCACCTCTTTTGCCTAAGATTTAACTCTTTCTAACTAAAAACATATTAGAGGCTCTTATGATCAGTGAAAATATCAGCATGCACCCTGTAAAGATAGTTACACCAAATCTTCAAAGTAAAGACCACAACTGCAAATTAAAGATCATGAGTTGGGTAATTTCTCTCATTATTTTTTAAGATTCCTCGAGGAATAGGATATAACCTTACCATATTGCATCAAAATACAACCAATACCAACCCGTGAAGTATCACAATAAACCACGATGCCTTCATTCCCTCCGGTAAAGTCAACATTAGAGCGGAGGCCAATCTATTCTTCAACTCTTGAAAACTCTTCTCACATGCTTCCAACCATTGAAACGTGACCATCTTCTGAGTCAATCTAGTTATAGGAGCAGTAATGAAGGAAAATACCTCCACAAATCACCTATAGTAACCCGTTAAACCCATAAAACTTCTGAAATCAGAAGGTGTAGTAGGAATGGGCCAATTTTTCACTACCGCAATCTTTCGAGAATCAACCTAGATTCCTTCACCATAAATACAAAAACAACATACCCATTGTATTCACCATAAATAATATAGCCCAAATATTCTACCGACTCTATCCAAAATTTACACTTGGAGAAGTTAGTATATAACTCACGGTCCTTAAGTGTTTGAAGGACAATCCTAAGATGATTTGCATGCTACTCCTTACTTTGAGAATAGACTAAAATATAGCCAATGAAGATTAATTTGAACACATACAAATATGGTTTAAACACCCTATTCATAAGGCCCATAAAAACTGCAGGAGCGTTAGTCAATACAAAAGACATGACTAAACATTCAAAGAGACCATATCGAATTTTAAAAGATGTCTTCAAAATATCACATTCTCTAACTTTTAACTGATGGTAACCAAATCTAAGATCTATTTTAGAAAAACACTTTATGCCCTGTAGCTGATTGAATAAGAATCTATTCTAGGAAGAGGGTACTTATTTGTTATAGTGACTTTATTTAGCTGGCGATAATCAATGCACTTCCAAAGTAAACCATCCATCTTATGCACGAACAAGACTAGAACACCCCAAGGAGAAATGCTAGGCCTTATAAAACATTTATCAAGAAGATCTTTCAACTTCTCTATTAAGTATCTTAACTCTGAAGGAGCCATCCTATATGGCAGAATGGAGATAGGCCGAGTGTTAGGAATAAGATCGATCCCAAAATCTATTTCTTTATCAGGAGGACTCCTAGAAGATCATTAGGAAAAGCTTCTGGATACTCATTGACAATAGGAACAGACTAGAGTGAAGGTTTTTTTGACTTAGAATCTTTGACTCAAACCAAGTGATAAATTCACCTCTTGGATATCATTTTTCCGTACATAAGATATGATATGAACTTCCTTTTAGGCACGACAGGACTACCTTTCTATTCAAGAACTAGTTTATTGGGAAAGTAAAGCTTGACTATCCTCGTTCTACAATTAATAAAAGCATAGCACGAATACAACCAGTCTATAACTAATATAACATCAAATTCTGCCATGACCAACTCAACTAAGTCAACTATGGTGTCTTAAGGAGGACAATAACTACACAATCTCTATAAATCTATTTGGTAATAATATAACCGCTGATAGGAGTGGAAATAGAAAATGGATCTAGGATTTGTTCAGCGAAAATACCAAACTTCATGGCTACATATGAGGTCACAAAAGACAAGGAAGCACTAGGATCAAGTAGTACATAAACATCATGATAAAATACTTTCGACATACTAGTAACCGCATCAGGAGAATCCTCCAAATAGTCTTAATTTCCTAAAGCATGCAGACAATTCTGAACTCTACTTGTCCCTAGAGTAGTGCTCTGTCTTGCTGAAGTAACTGAAGTAGAAGATTGGGCTCTATTGTCCCCATTAAATCTTTTTATATATGGACAATCCTTTTGCATATGTCCCTAATGGTCACACCCATGACATATACTTTTGCCATAAAGACACCCGCCTTAGTGATTCTTTCCATAAATAGCATAGGAAGGATATGATGGAACCCACTGACTTCTACTTCTCTATGACTGAGAATCTTGAACCCTAAATTTTGATTTGTATGAACACACTACTCGATCCTAGGCCTTGGTGTAGGTGAACTAGCTGATGATGGGGTTAGTCCAGATAACCTCTTATGAAACAAATCTTTGTTTCTATTTCCAAACCGTTGCTGAGTAGACTTATTACCTGCTGAGTTGGACCTCTTATTTGAAATTCCTCCCTATCCCTTTTTTCTTCCTCAACATATTGATCATTCACCATCAACCTAGAAATATGCATATCACTAACCAATAATGGTGCTTTACACTCTTTCTGTTTTGCAAGTTCGGACATAAATTTCAGCATCCTAGACCTTATTATAGATACCATCTCTGGAGAATATTGAGAAAATTAGTAAACTTAAGACCATACTCCTTCACACTAATCTTTTCCTATTTTAAATTCACAAATTCTTGTATGTTGGCCTCCCTTAGTCTCGTGGAAGGAAATGGTCAAGGAAAGAACCCATAAAACCATCCCATACTACAGGAGGTGTATTTTCACAATGAGCAAGCTCCCACTGATCATACCAGATACTATCAACATCCTTCAACTGGTAAGATACAAGTTGAACTCCCTCTGTGTTACTAGTATGCATAACCCTTAATATCTTTTGAACTTCCTTAATAAAATTTTGGGGATCCTCATCGACCTTAGATCCTGTGAACATATGTGGATTCATCTTAAGGATCACTTGGATCATAAGGTGCTGGAGTTGTTATGAGAGTTGGATATAGTAAGTTGGACTGAGTTTCTACAAGTTGTGGAGTATTGTTATAACTATTGAGGATATAATGAGTTCTTTGCAACCTTGTAGTACTCAACTAAAACAAATTTACAAAGAGAGAATCATGCTTGCAAATGTTAATTCTAATTGAATACTATAACCAATAGATGTATATGACAAATATGAATAACGAGCCAACATAGTTTATTGTAGAGTGGCCAAACAACATATCACCAGTTTAAGACATCAAACAAAAATAGAGCAATCTATATCAATATCTAGTAGTTCAGTAGCCTTAACTAAATTACATATACATCAAAGAGAAAACCCAATATAAGAAAAAATTGTAGCATCAAGGTAATTAGATTGTAAAAACTAAGGACTTTTGAAATCGTAGCAACTGCAACAACTCAGTTTTGCAGGGAATGCCCAACATGGGCCTTGACTCTACTAATAGACTTAATTTCTTAGAATTTCACAGAATTGCTTCGGAAACTAGGGAGAAATCTTAATATATACAAACACCAAGTTCCTAATCCATGCACCAAGCTAACAACCCCAGAACATGTGGAGGGAAGAATATTACAAAACAGAAAAGAAACAACCTAGAATATGAGCAAGAGATAGTTCTATATACCTCTTAAATATGTAAAGAACTATAGAATGAAAGGATAAATTTGAACTTGATACTCACTAATTCTCTTGAACTTCTTCGGAGTTGTGATCTAGAGTAAGAATAGAGATATTTTCAAATGGAAAACCTTTAAAAACTTATAGGGAAGTGAGGCTTTTTATTATATGAACTGGTGGAAAATAGAATGACTTATTTAATGTATATAACTAATCATAAATAGAGAGATGTATCTGGATGGAAAAAAAGTAATGTTCTATTAAGGAAAATAACGTATGAAAACTGATCAATTAAGAGGGTTTTAGTTTCATGAAATAAATTATAAAACTAAAAGACAAAATTACCTTTGAAAAACCTCATAAAGAAATGGGCCTGAGATGTTACAATCAATAAAAGTATTGCCATCTACTTGTACTATCTCCCTTAACACTCTTAACTCAGAAAATAAGTCTAAACAATCAATATCAGAATGATTATTATATTTTAAAGAACATTCAAGATTAATACAATGTTTTCAAATTAACATGATGTAGTGATCTCAATTTTTTACCACTAAATAGAAATCTAAAAATATTTTCATAAGCTTCAAATTGTTCAAATCTATTTGAAAGAGAAACAACAGGTTGTCTACAATATATAAGAAGTAATCAACTCTAAAAGATTCTTCAGGAAACTTTGTGATTCCATTATTAACATTCTCATCAAACTATTTTTTCTATATATTACACGTTTTGCACGAAATTTAGTCTCTATATTCATCTCAAATGCAATTTCATTAGCAAAAATATTGGACCTGCAAATCCTTGCTCTCTATATTTTGTTTTTAAAAATTTAAACCCCTTAATTGATCTATAGTAATATCAATATACATATATTTTGATTTAAGGATTTTCTAACTATCATGACCCGAATCGAGGCCCTGGCCGCGATGGGCATCTTCAACCATGAAGGACCAAGAGACCCCTTAGCATGTAATCATTAGAATAACTCATATAGAAAATAAAAGTGCGGAAGGTGAGTTTAAAACATGAAAATTGTCACACCCCCTTTAACAAAAAAAAAAGAATTGATTTTATAGTTTTTTATTTGAGTGACAAAAATAAAAATTGTTTCAAAAAGGATTCATTTTACAATTAACTCAGAATTTCAACTTGAGATAAATCGGGTGTGCCAAGTCACCTTTCAAAAATTCTTTTGAAAATGATTTTTGACTCTTTCAAAACTGGTTTATGAACAGAGATTCCGGCTAAGGAATTCTGTTGATTGAGGGAAAGGTGTTAGGCACCCCTCGAACCTGTGGTTCGACCACGGTCGCTCCATAGAGTATATTAGCTAACATGACACTATGGAATGCATAAACCACACAAAACACATAACACAAATAAATGAAACAAACAAAATTCAAAACAAAAATAATGTTTAGTCCGAATTATACAGTCCTAGAATAGAAAAATGCAGAAATGTAAATCCTATTCTAAACTAATCCTGGACTAAGCTCCACCCAACATTCCGAGTCTTGATCGCGCATATTTACACATGAATTTAAATATGAAAATAGTTATCCACCCATATTAACATCGAATTCATACCAAGGACTAGTAATTTAGATACACAGCACCAAGCATCAACAAAATTATTCAATCAACAATCATCAAACACATAATGATAATAAAAGAGTAGAGTTGAGAATTGAACCTCAAAATCTTTTGATTGACTTAAGAAGAAAAATAACTGCCGCTCCGAGAATCTCAATGGGTACCAAGTCTCGACTATCAACTAACTCGAACACAAAAATCCCTGGAAACTTTAATTTGAACGAATACAAAAATCAAATAAACAACCTAAAACAGAAATATAGTAATCCAGAGGAAAATTGTACTCAGTTTTGCTAAAAATGAATTTAAACTATGGTTTGGCTAACTCTATCGATGAATCTGGACTCCCCTATCAGTTTTCAATCATTTTCCAATGAATAAATGGTCGCCGAAATAGTATTGATGATGAGTGGATGTCGGTTTTCTTCTTTATTTTGCTGGAAAAAAACTTTTATTTTCTATTTTTGGTCATAAGAGATAGATTTTGATTTGAAAACACCTGAATCCGATGAGTAACAACCAATTCCAATGGGTTTTTGGTAAGAAACTCGTCAGAAACGGTCAAACAATGCTGGTTTCCCTGTTGATCAATGAATTTTTCCTTTATCCCAATCTGTTAATCTATATCATGAATGTGTGTGTGCGTATTCAGTGTTGCATGGTGTGTGTTTTATTGGGATCTCTTTTTTTGGTTACCCGTGTATTGTCTATCCTAAAAGGGAGATGATGATGGCCTCCTTTTTTCATCCATTCTCTCTTTCCCTCCCAAAAATATATGTCTAGTGTGTATATTATTGGTGAGTTGTAGAAAACATGATGTGATGTGTGTAAGTATGTACTATGCATGTGTAGATTTATGGGAAGAGTATGTATGCGTGAGCTGTAAGGTATGCATTTATATTGTGTGGCATGGTGAGGTGTCAAAAATGTTATGAATTTGGTTATTTTTTATCCTCTTTTGGGAAAAAATATCTACTAAAAGAGGGTGTATGGTAAGGTTAATTAAATGAGTAAAAAATATTTTCGGGGAGGGACAAAGTTACATGTCTACATCATGCCCCCTTTGGATGTAAACACAAAGTGTTTTCATACAATAAAGTAGACAACGAGATAGAATTTTGTCTCGATCATTATTCAAAAAGAAGAAAAAGAAAGACAGACACAACTGAGTCTTTATTTGGACACCCTACCCATCCCAAGTTATGTTGGGATCAAGTAGCATATGCTTCAAGGATAAAAAAATAGGATTGTACCGAGTTGGAGATTCGAGTGTGGCTTTGTCAAGGTTACGATCTGCGGCTCTGTCAATACATCAGAAATTAAGATTATTAGTTAAAAACATAAATAAATTACAAAAGTCCTATCTATGCAGCTTCTCTGGACTCTTGACTTGAGTTATGTTCTTCTTTGGATTGAACTTTAGAATAAATTATTTCTCTATACAAAATTTGATATTGGAGATTAACTCAAAAACTAACCATGTTCTTTCATAGTACTTCAGAATTTGAGCCTAGATTGGAAAATCTTTGCCTTATTCTTCAGGCGGGCTCCTGACTTTCAATTTTTTCTTTGTTGCTTGACTTCCAATTTAATCACCCTGTTCTCCAGGTGGGTTCTTGACTTGCTATTTTTAATCTTTTGATTTTCAATTTTATCACCCTATTCTTTGGATGGGCTACCGACTTATAATTTCCTCACTTTATTGCCTTTCAATTGCTTCACCTTATTGTTTGACTTTCAATTTCCTAACCTTGTTACTTGAATTTCAATTTCTTCACCATGTTCTTCAGGCAGGCTCCTGACTTTCCATTTCATCACCCTATTCTTTAGATGGGCTCCTGACTTTCCATTTCATCACCCTGTTCCTCAGAAGGGCTCCTGACTTGCTATTTTATCATCCTATTCTTCGGGAGGGCTCTCGACTTACAATTTCCTCACGCTATTCTCTGAGCGAGCTCCCTACTTACAATTTCTCACCCTGTTCTTCAGGAAAGCTCCTGACTTAAAATTTCCTCACCCTATTCTACAGGCGAGCTCTTGACTTTCAATTTCATCACCCTATTTTTTGTGCGGGCTCCCAACTTTCAATTTCCTTACTCTATTCTTCGGGCCAGCCCCCAACATATAATTTCATCACCCTTTTCTTCAAGAGGGTTCCTGACTTGCAATTTTCTTACTTTGTTCTCCAGATAAGCTCCCAACTTTCCATTTTATCACCCCATTATTTAGGTGCGCTCCCGACTTACAATTTCCTTCCTATGTTCTCCGATTGATCTCTCGACTTACAATTTCATCACCCTATTCTTGAAGCGGGCTCCTGACTTTTTATTTCATCACTCTGTTCTTTAGGCGAGCTCCTAAATTTCTATTTCATCACCCTATTATTTGGGCGAGCTCCCGACTTGAAGTTTCCTCTCTCTGTTCTTCGAGCAAGCTCCTAACTTTAAATTTTATCTCCCTATTCTTCAGGCAGAATACCGACTTGCAACTTCATCATCCTGTTCATCAGGCGGGCTCCTGACTTACAACTTCATCACCCTGTTGCGGGCTCCTAAAATCAAAATCAAAACTAGAACAAAAGTTATCCCAAACAAAGATTATGATAAAGAAAGATCTCATTTTTCTGAATGTAAGGACCCATTTTCCAAGAGGGTCCTAAACATAAAGTAATGTCCCATTTTTTAGGAGGGTCCTGAACATAAAATAATTTCTATTTTCCAGGAGGGTCCTGAACATGTACGTAATGTCCCGGCTATGCTTTCCCTTTGGTAGCTGAACTTACTAAACAAAACTTTGCCTCTGTTTTATCAAAGAAAGATTTGTCAATTAAAAACTCAATTGTGGTTTGTAGCACTTGGCTTCCCAGGCATCTTCTCCAGAGCTCGTTCCTTTCATCTTTGTTTCGGATTGCTGACCCTTGTCTCTATCTTGTCGCATCATTGACCCAAACCCAGATTAAGGAAATGACTATGACTCAAACACTGAATTTCTATTTTATCATGCCTCTGAGAAACCTGATATTCCTATGAATCCAGCAACCTGTCGGTTGATGGACTTTCTTTGATTTGTTTTGAATTATGATCATGTTTCTTTCATTTGCTGGTCCTTGGCTTTTCCTCATGCAATTGGGAAGACTGGTAGCAAGTTTTAAAATCCTTTTGACATAGACTTGACTCAAAATGTAAAGAAATAATGGTGACTTTCATTTTGAAAAATGACATAAAAAGACAAAAATATGAATATATAAATAAAAGAAAAGGGCAATGTCCCTCTTTAAAAAAAAGAAAACTTATCTGAATATGGAAACCACTCCAATGATTATGACATGCATTTTGGATTAAACTCCTGGTCTTTCTTCCCAAACATCCCCATTTGTTGTTGAGTTCATGCCTTTGCCGCTGAGTCCCCCAACACTGATAGTTCTTGGACTCACATATCAATAGCTAGCCTCAAGCCTAGAATGCAAGCTTCATATTCCACCAAGTTATTGGTACAATAAAATTGAAGTTACATTGTTACTGAGAAATGTTTCCTTAATTCAGAGATAATAACTGCACCTATTCTGACTTTTTTCATGATAACGGCTTCATCAAAGAACAACTTCCAGCCTGGATCAACATCTATAATGACTTCATTGACACACAACAACTCTTCAATAGGGAAATATGTCTTCAATGGTTTATAATCTTCATCAATGGGGTTCTCAGCAAGATGATCTTTCAAAGCTTGGGCTTTTATGGTGGTTTGAGTCACATATACAATGTCGAACTTAGTAAGCAATAATTTTCACTTTGCCAGTAAACCCATTAGCATAGGCTTTGGAAGATATACTTCAAAGGATCCATGTAGGATATGAGATAAGTAGTGTAAGATGAAAGATAATGCTTTAACTTCTATGATACCTAAGTTAGGGCGCAACACGTCCTTTTAAGAAAAGTGTACTTGGCTTTATATATTGTGAACTTCTTGCTAAGATAATACATAGCTTGCTCCTTTTTGCCCGTGACATCATGTTGATCCAAGACACAATTGAGGGAATTATCCATAATTGATAAATACAAGATCAAAGGCCTACCAGGCTCCGGTGGTACCAACACAGGTGGATTTAAAAGCTATCTTTTGATTTTATCGAATGCTTCCTGATATTCATCAGTCTACTCAATCTCACAACTTTTATTAAGAAACTTGAATATGGGCTCGCAAGTGGTTGTGAGCTGAATAATGAACCTACTAATGTAGTTTAAAATACCAAGCAAACTCATCGCCTCTATCCTATTCTTGGGCGGCGACAAATACTGAATGGCTTTGATATTTGAAGGATCTAATTCAATACCCTGAGGACTGACTACAAATCCCAATAGCTTTCTACACGATACTTCAAATATATATTTTTCTAGATTAAGTTTGATATTATACCTGCGAAGCCTTTCAAAAAACTCCCTTAAATCCTTAAAATGGCCAGACTGATTCTTTGACTTAATAATCTGTAATACCCCAAAAAATCCAAACCAATATTAGAGACATGTACCCAGCTCATGCATAGTACATCATGGTTATTTTATAGTTTTATGAGTAAGTTCGATGTATATTAAGGCTTCAAATAACTCCTAGCTATCAGACGAATCAAAATATTCCTTACCGATTAAATTCTTGAGAAGGATATTGGTATAGTCAACTTCAAACAAGAATATCTCTCATTTTACTTGGAATTTTTGAGCTTATGACCTATCAAAAGATATATAATTGAATTATATTTCCAACGATACTAATTTCTCCTAAATACGACATCGGAAGCAAAGAGTTATCCCCATTTTATTCTAGCATGTCAAGCTAGAAAATGGTGACGATGTTTCTGATGGGCTATCACATTTCTGACTACCTTTTTGATGACGTCGTCACATTTTAACGACATTTCTAATGATATCGTCAGCCCTGGGCAGAAAATCAAGAATTTGGACCCCTTTTGTGACGACGATTCATGACGGCCTATCACGGACCTGACGGCCTGTCACGGATGACGTCAAGTATATTTTTCCAGCAATTCAAGGTCATATTTGCAAGGATATTTTGGTTATTTCCTTCACCTTCTATGACTTATTACCCTAAAGAGGCATAATTTTTCCCATTTTTTCTTCAGTTAAGCATCTCAAAAACCCTCTCTTACACACTCAACCACAAGATTAGGGTTTCCGTCAAACTCCTCTCTCAAAAGCAAGATTCAAGCCTTTTTCCAGGATAATCAAGAATTAAGTTTCCCAATCCAAGAAATCTCCACCAAATCATTAAGGTTTCCTTTCTATGGTATGCGTGTGTTCATTCATAGACTCCTTTCGTCCATGAAGTTCAAGAACCCTTTTCTAAAACTATATATTATGGTTTTCATGTTATGAATGAATTGTTGATCATGTTTATATGTTGAATGATGCCAAGATAGAATCTTTATGTGTTATTATGAATCTATGACATCATATGAATTGAAAACATGTAACTTTGATTATTTATGATGAGTAATTGTATGATTTGCACCTATGCCTAAGTTGTGCATGTAAGGTGTTTGATAAAATACCTAAGAGACTAGAAATCATGCATTATAGCTAAATTGTGACTAAGGGAAGGATTCATGATAGGCCTCTATGATTCAATGTCATCCATATTGATAATATGTCTTGTGAACACTGTTGGATTACTCATGAACTAGTCTTATGGAATTATGCTATGCTTATTTGCAAAACCCACTCATGTACAAGATGTAGAATACCCATGTATTTCATGAAATTCCCCAAGTTATGATATTATGGATTGTGGTTGTATTATGTAAAGAGCATGATATTAAAAGCTATGCAAGTATATATATTTGGTATGAAATTACCTTTCATGAAATAGATTGTTGAGTACCATGCTTACTATGAAATCCCTTATTTATGATATTGTGGATTATGGACTCTACTCTTATGATCAAGTTAGTCATGTGTGTCAGTTTCCTTCCATCATGTCCTGGGGGCACTTGTACCCTAAAAATATAGCTTTGTGCCTAGAGCCATGCCATGTTTTCATGATACTCTCAGTCAAGCCATGATGCATAGAAATCAGTCAGTCATGTGACTCAGGAAAACTCAGTAATCTCAATAGTTCAGTATTCTCAGTAATCTTAGTGCTTAGTAACCTCAGTAATAATAGTAAATCTTAGTAACTTCAGTACTCTTAATCAGTCCTTAGAATTCATTATATTTCGTCCGTCATCGAAATCCAGTAAACTCAGTTTTAGCTCCGCTAAACAATACCACTATTATCAGTTTAGTTAATTAGTATCAGTTCAGCAAATCAGTTTAGTTAAGTTATTTAGTTTATCCCAGTTATTCAGTTCAGTGTATTTCAGATAGGAGTAGGATTCAGCGTCAAGCAAACCTAGGGTTTGGGCTCACCCGCTAGAATAGGACTGAGATCCCTAGAAACAATTCCTAAGTTCCAAAACTACATTGCCAGTGTAGGTACGAGATGTCATTCGTTAGATAGGACTGACATACTCAGGGGTCACCCGTTAGCACATTTATATGTATAGGACTAATCCCAGGAGTCACCCACTAGATTAGGACTGACTCTACAGAAGATGTCTTTACTGGTAGTGAGGTACTAATACCCTTCCAATCAGGGCAGAGATTGGACCGTGGTCAGCTTAGCTTGGGGAAATTTGGTTAGATGAACACATCCCACAGTTTCAGTTGCAGAATCAAGGCTTTTAGACACAGTCAACTCAGCTTAGTAGTACAGATTCAGTACTGTTAGATACAGTCAATGCTTATTATTGTAAATAGACTTCAAGATCACCCATTAGCTAGGACTGATCTCAACTATGATTAATCAGTATCAAAATCATTAGATTTAAAGATCACCCGCTAGATAGGACTGATCTCAGACTAAGTCAAATCATCCTTATTATCAGTATACTCATGATCACCCGCTAGATAGGACTGATCTTAGATTTAGTTACTCCAAGTAAAATAGAACTCAGATAGTTCCATCAGAACTTAGACTGTAAGATACAGTCACTCAGTGTATCAGTTACATCGGTTATGTCGATCATCATAATTATATCAGTTATATTAGTTTACTAAATTTATGTATCAGTCATATCAGTTATTAGAATTCATGATATCAGTATTCAGCCTCAGGACTGTCAGACACAGTTAACCAGACCAGTTCTTCATAATTCAAAATTATATTAGTTATATTAGTTTACTAAACTCATGTATCAGTCATATCAGTTATTAGAATTCATGATATCAGTATTCAGCCTCAGGACTGTCAGACACAGTTAACTAGACCAGTTTTTCATAATTCAAACTGTCAGAAATATTCATTTATCTATTTAGTATCTTAGTATCAGTACATTCATGTTTTTAGTATTCAGACTCAGTAGTCAGTATCTCCACGAGTTCTGTTATAGTTATGTATGCATGTATGTATTCTCATATTCATATTAGTTAGCATTGTTCATGCATATAACCCTTTGAATTTAGCCTACCTCACTCATATACTCAGTATATTCAGACATACTGACGGATTTGTGCTATGGTGCTTTATCTTATATTACACCATAGGTTCAGAGGCACGAGCTCTAGATCAGCTGTAGCATTCGGGTGTTCAAATTTTGCAGTGAGTCCTTCTCATTCGAGGATGATATGATTATTGATACATTTACTATTCAGTTCCTAGATGGAGTTAGTTGGAGACGTTCCTTCAAATCCTTATTCAGTTCAGTTAGACGCTTTCAGACTAGATGTCAGATTAGATATTCACATCTCATTATTTTCAGTATTTATGACTTGTTATGGTATTGTTATACCTTTTTCAGTTATTTTGTTATCAGATGTTTATTCAGTTCGAACCTTATGGCCTTTTATGTTTATGTTTTCGTATTTTATGATATATTTTGCAGTATATAGGTACAAATATCAGTAATGGGTTAGCTTGTGGTCCTTTGAGGTCATGATCACCGTGTAGCATTCCGATTTAGAAAATTAGGGTGTTAAAAACTTGGTATCAGAGCCTAAGATTCAATAGAGTCCTAGGTAGTCTGAAAGCCACATCTAGTAGAGTCTTGTACATGCGTGTGTTTTGTACCACACTTATGTGCAGGAGGCTATGAGATATTTTAGGAATAGTTTTCCTTTTGTCAGTATTCATGTCATGACAGTGAGCATAGTCTCTGTCTAATATATTTCTCCCTTTCTTCTACAGATATGCCTCCTAAAAGAAGAAACGGGAATCAGTCAACCCCTCAGCCGAAAGACCCTTTGGGCGATCACGTTTATCATGTAGAGTTCAGGGCCACATTCACCACTTTTGCTCAGTCAGTCACTGCCTAAAATGAATGACCAGCTATCATTTTGGCTAACCCAGTGGCCAATTCACTTGCAGCTAGAATTCAAGAATTTACCTGAATGAATCCTCCTTCCTTCACAGGGTCTAAGTCAGATAAGGACCCATAGGAATTCCTAGATCAGGTTCAGAAGGTGATAGATTTTATGGTGGTTACTACTGTTTAGAGTGCTGATTTAGCCGCATACCAATTACATGATGTCGCTCATACTTAGTATAAGTAGTGGAAGTCAGAAAGGTTAGATGATGCAGGCCCTATATAGTGGGAGGAGTTTGCCTCTGCTTTTCTTGATAGATTCTTTCTGCTAGAGCTTAGAGAAGCTAAGGTACTAAATTTCATCAACCTCAAGTAAGGTAGTATAATAGTAAAGGATTATTCTCTTAAGTTTACTCAATTGGCCAGATATGCCCCTTATATTATTGCAGACGGTAGGGCTAAGATGAGTAAGTTCATGTCAGGGGTGAATGATAGTGTGGTAAACGAGTGCAGATTTGCCATGTTCAATAGTGATATGACTTTATCTAGACTTATGACACAGCTCAACAGATAGAGGAGTAGAAGATTAGGAAGAGAGAGAGACAGAGTAATAGAGCAAGGATAGGTAGTTTTATCTTTGCTCAGCCTAAGTCACAGGGTAGTAACCATTCTCAGCATAGTCAGAAATGTTTAGTCCCATCTCCATCCTTAGCTAGTTTACCAACACCTAAGACCAGAAATGACCATTATGATAGAGCGCCAGGCTCTGAGGCCCAGGGTAGTGAAAATAGAGGTCTTACTTATCCGCTTTGCAAAGAGTGTGGTAAGAATCATCTAGGTGCATGTATGGAAGGTAGTGATGTATGCTTTGGGTGTGGCAAGCTAGGACATAGGATACGAGAGTACAGATTTCTAGCACAGAGGGGTAAGGAGTTGCGTCAGTAAGGTACCAATAGTGGTCAGCATCAGAATAGACTTTATGCACTCTAGACCCATCCTAATCCAGAAAGTTTCCCTGACTTAGATTCGGGTATGTTACCAGTCTTTCATGTTCTTAGTATGCATTGTTAGATCTCTTTTTCTTATTCGAGCATATGTTTTAGTATGAGTTAGCTAGTAAATCCAGCAAGTCAGTTCAGCAATCGAGCAGTCAAATTTTTATAGCTTGTTTTCTCATCCTTGCATCTATTCATGCTATCCAAAATCTTGGAGAATGTAACTATTTCAAGGTAGAAACTCCTTGTAGTTAAAAGTTCAGTTCATATTATGCATCATGCATTAGTTTCAGAGTCCCAGAGTTTAGTTATAACCTAGTTTGTAGATGCCATGTGCATCACCCAGTATCTCCGTAAGGTAGGCATTCTTAGAGTGACATAGCATCTCAAGGGGGAGATACCCCACTTTCTTAATGCTCTCATGCCTTAGATCTTTCAATTTCTCTTTGCATAACGAATTCAGTCTAGAATAGAGGGTACTCATAAGTTGACCTTCAAGTTAGACCTTAGCTGTAAGTCAAGTATTCAAAGGTTCTGTTCAGTTCATAATGTTCAGTCCATATGTCACGTAGAAAAATCAGTTATGTTCTCATGTTTCAGTTCAATCTTAGTGCCTTTATCATTGCATGTTCAGTAGCATGTTCGTGAGTCAGTTTAGTTATATATTCACGCATCAGATATGCCTTAAGTCATGCATTCATGTATCATGTCAGTCATATAATCATGCATCAGATATGCATGGATTCAACTTATCAGTTAAGCATCAGATATGCATTCTCAGTTTAGGAAACTCAGTTTATTAGAACACTCAGTCCTACATTCATAAATTAGCTACCCATGCATCAGATATGCATGTACAGTATGATATGCTCAGTTTTAAGTCATGTCAGCCATGAAATCATGATCAGTCATTCATGCTATATATGCATCATTTTATCTTTTCTCCCCTTTGAATGTTTCCAAGGGGGAGATATTGTGATACCCCAAAAAATCCAAACCACTATTAGAGCCATGTACCAAGCTCATGCATAATACATCATTGTGACGACCATTCATGACGGCCTATCACAGACCTGACGGCCTGTCATAGATGGCGTCAAGTATATTTTTTCAGCAATTCAAGAGCATTTTTGCAAAGGTATTTTGGTCATTTCCTTCACCTTCCATGACTTATAACCCTAAAGAGGCATAATTTTTCCTATTTTTCTCCAGTTAAGCATCTCAAAAGCTCTATCTTACACTCTTAACCTCAAGATTAGGGTTTCCATCAAACTCATCTCTCAAAAGCAAGATTCAAGCCTTTTTCCAAGATAATCAAGAATTAAGTTTTCCAATTCAAGAACTCTCCAGCAAATCATCAAGGTTTCCTTTCTAAGGTATGCGTGTGTTCATTCATGGACTCCTTTCGTCCATGAAGTTCAAGAACCCTTTTCTAAAACTATATATTATGGTTTTCATGCAATGAATGGATTGTTGATCATGTTTATGTGTTGAATGATGCCAAAATAGAATATTTATATCTTATTATGGATCTATGACATCATATGAGTTGAAAACATGTAAGTTTGATTATTTATGATGAGTAATTGTATGATTTACCTCTATGCCTAAGTTGTTCATGTAAGGTGTTTGATAAAATACGTAAGAGACTAGAAACCATGCATTATAGCTAAATTGTGACTAAGGAAAGGATTCATGATATGCCTCTATGATTCAATGTCATCCATGTTGATAATGTGTCTTGTGAACACTATTGGATTACTCCTGAACTAGTCTTATAGAATTATGCTATGCTTACTTGCAAAACCCACTCATGTACAAGATGAAGAATACCCATGTACTTCATGAAATTTCCCAAGTTATGATATTATGGATTGTGGTTGTAATATGTAATGAGCATGATATTGAAAGCTATGCAGGTATATACATGTGGTAAGAAATTCGCTTCCATGAAATAGGTTGTTGAGAACCATGATTAGTATGAAATCCCTTATTTATGATATTGTGGATTATGGACTCTACTCTTATGATCAAGTTAGTCATGTGTGTCAGTTTCCTTCCATTGAGTCCTGGGGGTACTTGTACCCAAAAAATATAGCTGTGTGCCTAGAGCCATATCATGTTTTCACGATACTCTCAGTCAAGCTATGATCTATAGAAATCAGTTAGTCATGTGACTCAGGAAAACTCAGTAATCTCAATAGTTCAGTATTCTCAGCAATCTCAGTGCTCAGTAACCTCAGTAATCAAAGTAAATCTCAGTAACTTCAGTACTTTTAATCAGTCCTCAAAACTCATTATATTTCATCCGTCATCGGAATCTAGTAAACTCAGTTTTAGCTCTACTAAACAATACCACTAGTATCAGTTCAGTTAATCAGTATCAGTTCAGTTAAGTTATTTAGTTTAGGCTAGTTATTCAGTTCAGTATCTTTTAGATGGGAGTAGGATTAAGCACTGAGTGAACCTAGGGATAGGGGCTCACCCACTAGAATAGGACTGAGATCCCTAGAAGAAATCCCTAAGTTCCAAAACTACATTGCTAGCGTAAGTATGAGATGTCACCCATTAGATAGGACTGACATACTCAGGGGTTACCCGGTAGCACATTTATATGTATAGGACTGATCCCAGGAGTCACCCGCATGATTAGGATTGACTCCACAGAAGATGTCTTTACTGGTGGTGCAGTATTGACACCCTTCTAGTCAGGGCAGAGATTGGACCCCAGTCAGCTTAGCTTGGGGAATGTCGGTTAGATGAACACATCCCACAGTTTTAGTTATAGAATCAGGGCTTTCAGACACAATCAACTCAGCTTAGTAGTATAGATTCAGTACTGTTAGATACAGTCAATACTTATCATTGTAAATAGACTTCAAGATCACCCATTAGCTAGGACTCATCTCCACTATGATTAATCAGTATCAGAATCATTAGATTTAAAGATCACCCGCTAGATAGGACTGATCTCAGACTAAGTCAAATCATCCTTATTATCAGTTTACTCATGATCACCTGCTAGATAGGACTGATCTCAGATTTAGTTACCCCAAGTAGAACGGAACTCAGATAGTTTCATTAGAACTTAGACTATCAGATACAGTCGCTCAGTATCAGTTGCATTAGTTAGGCCGATCATCACAGTTATATCAATTATATCAGTTTTCTCAATTCATGTATCAGTCATATCAGTTATCCAAATTCATGATATCAGTATTCATCTTCAGGACTATCAGACACAGTTAACCAGACCAGTTTTTTATAATTCAAACTATCAGAAATAGTCGTTCATCTATTCAGTATCTCAATATTAGTACACTCATGTTGTCAGTATTCAGACTTAGTAGTTTGTATCTTCACGAGTTTAGTTATAGTTATGTATGCATGTATGTATTCTCACGTTCATATTAGTTAGCATTGTTCATGCATATAACCCTTTGAATTTAGCCTACCTCACTCGTATACTTAGTATATTCTGACATACTGACACATTTGCGCTATGGTGCTTTCTCTTATGTTACACCATAGGTTCAAAGGCACGAGCTCCAGATCTGCAGTAACATTTCATTATTTAGAGTTTGCAGTGAGTCCCTCTCATTCGAGGACGATATGATTATTGCTACATTTACTATTCAGTTGCTAGATGGAGTTAGTTGGAGACATGTTCCATAAACTCCTTATTCAGTTCAATTAGAGACTTTCATACTAGATATCAGATTAGATATTCACATCTCATTATTTTCAGTATTTATGACTTGTTTTGGTATTGTTATACCTTTTTCAGATATTTTGTTATCAGACATTTAGAACCTTATGGTTTTTCATGTTCATGTTTCTGTATTTTATTATATATTATGCAATATACAGGTACAGATATCAATCATGGGTTAGCTTGTGGTATTTCGGGTCATGAGCACTGTGTATCATTTCGGTTCAGAAAATCGGGGTGTTACATAATCTTACATAATCATATCATCTATATAGACTTTGATTTCCTTATGCATCATATCATGAAACATAGTAGTCAATTTTCTCATGTATGTTGCTATAGTATTCTTCAAGCTGAATGACATATCTTGTTAACAATAAAATCCCCATGGAGTGATAAAAGATGTCTTCTCTACATCATCATCATCCATAATAATTCGATGGCACCCAACATAGCAATCCACAAAAGAGGCCACCTCATGTTTAGCGCAATTATCAAGCAAAATATGAATATTAAGAAGTGGAAAATCATCCTTCAAACTTGCTTTGTTCAAATCCCTATAATCAACAAATACACAAATCTTGCCATCTTTCTTTGGGACAAGAACAACATTGGACAACCAAGTAGGATAACGAGCCACTCGAATGACTTCGGCTTCAAGTAGGACAACCAACTTACTTCAGCTATAGGTTTGAATCCTAGACCAAAAGTGCCCATGCTCTCACTCAGGCATATGGGATGAACTATATTGTGTAGAGACACTTCTAAACCCTTTCCTGGATCAAATCCATATTTCAATATCTCATTTACCATCATGACAGAAATAGAAAATAACTGTGGCCTTGGCATAACGTGCCTTTCAAAGATATGATCCGCTATTATTATATCGGAAGATTGATATACAAATGTCTACTCTACATTGTTTACTTCAATAAAAGGCATGGGAGAGTCTTTAGAGACAGACAAATCCCCTTTACCATGAATAACTACATCTTGCTTGTCATGCTCAAACTTGATCATCTGATGCAATATAGATGCAACCGTCTTAACCTTGTGAACCCATGGTCTTTCTAATAACAAATTGTAAGAGGAATCGATATTCAATACTTGGAACTCTATGGAAAATTCAACAGGCCCTATAGTCCGCATTAGCTCTATTTCACCAATGGAGTCTGTTTTTTGTCCATCAAAAGCTCTGACATATACATTGTTGGGTGTAATCCTTTAGGTACTGATATTCAACATTTGCAAAGTTGATATAGGACAAATACTATCACCAGATACTCCATCTATCATGACATGCGGGACATAGAAATTTTCACACTTCATAGTAATGTAAAGGCCCCGATTATGCCCTATACCTTCTGTAGGCAATTCATCATCAGAAAAGCTAATCTGATTCACCTCAAAGATATTTCGGACAATTTTATCCAACTAATTCACCGCAATTTCCCTAGGAACATAAGCTTCATTCTACACCTTTAATATAGCATTACGACGTTCCTCAAAATGCAACCATAAAGCTAAAAGGGAAATTTAAGCAGGAGTTTTTTTCAACTGATCTATTATTGAATACTCTGGCAATTTCATCTTTTTCAAGAATTCTTTGGCTTCTTCTTTGATGATAGGATTTTTTAGAAATGATTGACCATTCATCATTGTCTTAGACTTCCTCAAACCTTCTGACACAAAATATCTCCCTGAATGAGTCAAACCCCCTACCTCATCTATTTTTTCCATAATTTTCTTCCCTGATAAGTCATCAGGGTACCCTTTTTGTATCGACTAATGGGAGTTGGGGCAACAGCTTGATGATAATAGGTGCTACAGGTACTCTTTTTACCGTTTAAATAGGTCTAATACTGTTAACTTGGAATTGTCCTGACTTAAACCACCAGTTTTGTGACTCCTTTTACAATGATCACGGGTTTCCTCATGTTTTCTTGGGCTTTATCTTCCATCATTTATTTTTGGCTCAATGACATTGCCTTCAACGAATCTTCCACATTCACCAATTTATCTTCATTAGTTTGTATTCTAACAATAGGCTTGTAACACATAGATGACTCTTTTCCACCATAGATCAACTTCAACATGTTTGTTTCAGCATGGGATGGCAAATGGTTTTGGTTGATGTTCGAAATCTCCGGGGCCTGTATCATAATCTAATTTGCATCTATTAGATCCTAGATGGCTCATTTCAAATACCAGAATTTCTTGGTATAATACCCTAGCATGTCAGAACAATATGCACATCTTAAAGAATAATCAAGTTTTCTCAGAGGTGAATTCAAAAGCCTTCTTTGAATTGGGCTTAAGACCTTCATCTTTCTTAACCTTTCAAACAAACTAGCATGCGAGTCCTCGAGAGGTGCGAACTCATTTTTGAATAACTTCCATTTCTTAAACTTAGGCCTAGGTTAAAAACCAAATTTGAAAGGGTTTTGATAATTTTACAAAGTTGAGGGATGATTTTGAGGATCTGGTGCACGCCATTGTGGGTAGGAAGGGGTTTGGACATATGTTTATGTGCTATATACTGGGTGTGGGGGTGGTAGAATGGAATATAGTTGATTTTGCAGAGGGTAGTAAGATAAGGGGGAGTATATAGATCTTGGGCATAGACTTGGGCATAGACTTGGGCTTGGGACTAGGGATAGGGGCGTGTGATATGCCCAAATTACACCTCTCTTACAAGAGAGTAAGCGGTCACTTTCAAATATAGAACCCAACTAGGTTGGGGTCGAATCCCACAGGGAATATGGTTCTAGTTAAATTTTATGCAGATTAGTTGACTTTTAATCATTCGTTTCCATAAAAGAAAAAAGGAGAATTTGATTCAGTTCACAAGTTAATGGTTTCAGTTTAGTAAGATGAAATATGTGTAGTATTCAAATTCAGATAAATAGCAAGCTAAGGATATGTCCATCTTGTAGTTTTCAATACTTTCTAACTATGGGCTTTACGAATTCATACATGCATCATGCTTACAGAGAAACATATTGCTTTTAATAACATAATCCTAGTGTTTCTCAACCATCAAGGACTAATTCACTTAAGTTCTCTCGAATCAAAAGTGTTTACAAAAACAATACGAAATCTCCAGGTAGTTAATCCTGTTAAAGCATTAACATATGAAATAGGGGTTGGAAATCCTATTTTCTTATCACCACTCTCTTTTCCAAACCTCAACCTTTCTATCGAATAGGTTGAGTTTTAAGGCACATCCTCTATGTTTCCAACCATGAGAATTCAAGATAAACGAAGAGAGTATGATATAAGCAGATCAATACATGATGAATTCAAGGCTTCCATAACCCTAACTAATAAACTTAGCTACTTATGAATAAAACGGGAATCACAATAGAAATATTCATCATACCAAAATCTAGAAGATGATCATGGTGTGCGAATAGTGAAAACAAGAGAAAAAAAATATTTTTCTCTCTCTCCCAAGCTAAGCCGCCCTTCTCCTCTTTCAAAAACTATTATAGAATAATGAATAAATTTTTAGCATCAAGTCTTTTTAATAATCTTTTCTCTCATAATTTCCTAAACTAATTATAAATGACAAATTAATCTTGGACATAGTTTCTAGGAACCACATTTGATCCAGACTGCTACTCTCTCTTGTGTCATATGCCATCCGCATTCCATAGTCCCATTATGTCTCTATCTACCTCATTAATACCAGAAATCATGCTAATCACATCGGTTAGCTCAATCACATAGAAGTAGATTTAAAACATAAGAAACTAGGTGCTTTGTTCTCAAAACTTAGCTAAAATATGGGTAAGTTATGGTGCGTAGGCGTATAAATACACCCAAGATCACCAACCCACACTTAAAGCTTTGTTCGTCCTCAAACAACTTATCCATTTATGCATACTACACAAGTCTTAACACCCACAAAGGAAAAACAAGATACTCAAATATGCTCATACAACAATTATGAACAAAAAGTAGATTCATGAATAATTACTAGAGGCAACCTACCCTCAAGAATAGACTCATTAAGTTGTCAAATTCATGCATACCGTTTAAGCAAAGAAATCATATAAATTACCCAACCTTCATCAACCATGTGCACTCATAATAAGAAAGTTACCCATAATCACTCACAATCATGCATTTTCTAACAAAATGTGTACAAGAATCAAGTTGCGCTCATTCTCACAAAGAATTCTCAAATAACAACTGATGACCATATGCTTGCACTTAGTGTAATGCTCCACTAATTTCAGAATGCTAAGATTAGGATCAAATAAGTCTTTTACAGGTTGCAATGCAGGCTAAAGGATGGTAGGAACTATTTTGGCCAAAAATAGTGACTATCTTCCCTTAGAGCTTTAATACACTACATTATGCAACTAAGACCAATTTCTAACAACCAATTTACACTACTTTTCTTTATCCATATCTTTTGTTTCCACCCCATCCCTTTAAACTCAATTAATAACACTATGGTGGGAGTATCCAGCTCTTTCAATATATATATATATGTATATATATATATATATAAATATTCACGTGACATACCCCTATGCTAGCCACCCTCAACTTAAGCGATTTGCCTTAATTGAGGTGCACAATGTTCAAGAAGGACCAGGGCTAAAAAAGGTTCATGGTAACATGTACGGGATAAAATTTTGGAACTTTTTCAACAATTTTTGCTACTCCCAACCACATCAATTTCACACGCCAATAACTAGACTTTGGGGCATCAATTTCATCTTTTTTCTCTTATTGTCAAACTCCTAACTCAAATTGATTTTACATTAAAGCGCTTAGGAGCTTTTGGATCAAAATATGGTCTATTAAAGAATGAGTTAGGCTACATATGAGGCTAACAAAATAACAAGCTAAAGGTTCACCGAGGCTAGCTAACATAATGTCCAAAGGTAGGTCAAAAGAAGGTATGAACAATGGCTGTCAAAGAAATGCCTAAATCATCTTCTAAACTCACAATCTTTATTTTGCTTTGCACACACACCAGGAAAGTTCTAGAATCAGTTGCAATAAGGAATATACAACAGTCTTACACACTCATGGCATATGGTCAACTCAATTAGGAGCATTATAGATTCTCAATCCAATAATTAAATGAATTCAAATAAAACCAACAATCACAACAAGAGTCATAACTAGAGTCTAGGTGTTTCAAATGTAATGATCCATCACATACTTACGTTATAATGTCATGTGATCCACAAGAACAGTTACATGCAATTAAATGACTAATTCTCACTTAAGACGTTCGTTATCCATCCATCATCGAGAAAAGCACCAAATTATGATTAAATAACTAACTAAATAAACAAAATAACTAATCCTATCCGAAAGTATACTAAGAAGAAGGTCCTATTTTCTTACAAAACAAGTATCAAAGTAACCAGCCACCCCACACTTAAGCTAAGCACTGTCCCCAATGCAAATAACAAGACAAAAAACCTGGCTAGTAGTACTCCTCATCCACATTAGGAGTCATGCCACCTACATGGAGATCATCATTGGATCCATTTTTCCTGTTTCATCACATCACCCATGCCAGCCACACATAATGAAACTAACTACAATTAAGATGAAGGTGGTGAATTCACCATCCCACACTTAATTTGTTAGTATAAACCAATTAAGTGTTATTGTCGGGTACTCAGACTTCGTCGACATACACGTTGATATGATGCACCAACATTAATTGCAATATAATTCACTCACTTCAATTTCCCCAATTCTATTTCAATGAAGTGCTTTTTGAACAAAATCATTCCCTACAATTTCAACCATATAAAAATATACAGAACACTATTACTTTCACATAATTTTCTCAACATTATGTTCAACACAATAAGATGGAAACTAATGGTTACACAACTACCATGTTGGTTGTGAACAATTCACTCACATGTATAAGCTCAAATACTACAACAATGGTGCTTATCTTCCCAAGATGTTCAAAATCCTTCTTTGACATAGACATGGCAAATTTAATTCATAATCCTCAAGAAATCAATTAACCATAACAAAAGGTCATAATAACTAAGATTTAAGAAAGTAAAACTGACCTTAAATGTGGAAGATAGAGGAAGAAAGGGGAAATTCTTTAGATTATTAAGCAAAGAGTAATCTTGAAGGACAAAGAGAATGGTGAGAGAGATATCTTGTATGTCTTAGGGGTGAAATAAGGATGAATTTGGGCATTTAGGGTGTGGAGTCAATTCAAAGACAGATATATGTTGAAATTAGAAGGGTGTGCAGCGTACAAGTTATCGCACAAGTTTAAGTGTGCGCTGCATTGGTCATCGCACACGTGAAATAGTGAGGCTATGTGGTATAGTGTGCGACGCATATTTTATCGCACAAAGGTCAGTGTGCGGCGCATATGTTGTCACACAAGTTTAAGTGTGCGCCTCCTAAGGTATCGCACAAGTAAAATAGTGAGGGTGTGCGACACACAAGCTATTGCCAACATTAAGGTGTGTGCCGCATAAGTTAAGGCGTGCACTGCACATGGTAACGCCTACTTGAGGTAGTGTGCTTAGGATATATCTTAGGTGATGCCTTTGCCATGGCCTATGTAAACTTGGGCGTAACACACCCTGTAGTACACTCAAACTTGGACGCTATGCACCCCATTCTTCATATAAAGTATTGAGAAAGGTCCGTACTGCGGGGGCGTCCGTGGTGGGCTCCGAGATCGGGCCACCTCAAACCTCATTGAAAATCAAAAAATAAAGTTGCACCGCAAAACTTTGGGGAGCGGATTAACATAATTTGGGTCACAAATCTAACACGAATCATGACTCGAGCCTTAACATTTGACCACTCCAACTTACCTATAATGTTCTCGTTACTCCTAACTTACCACCATTGATATGGCTCAATTCCAAACCAAATTTGGTACCAATCACCTCCTTATTACTTCATGCACCTACACTAAATAAAAAAAACTAAAAATGATTAGAAGGATGGGTTGCCTCCCACCAAGCGCCGAAGTTTTTGTTGCAGCTCAACTCTTATTTTTGAATTTTTATTTAACATGATAAAATAATAATAAAATCATGGGTTGCCTCCCATACATCACCTGGTTTAACGTCGAGGAATGACTAGATTATCTTGACTACCCAGTCTTCATCAAGATACATCGATGATAACATTTATACCTCATCTTCATAGAATGCTTCAACGATTGAGAAAACACTTATCTCCTTTTGTTGTTTTATGGATTTACATACTTCAAAACTAACCTCTTTTCCATTAAGCCTAAATTTTAGCTCATTCAACTCCAGGTCAACTAACAGTCTCCTAGTTGCTAAGAACAACTTGCTCAAAATTATGGGTACTTCAAAGTCTACTTCACAATTAAGAATTATAAAGTCTACAGAAAATATAAAATCAGCCACCTTTACAAGTATATCATGTAGAATACCAACCGGCCTGGGGTCTCCCAAACCCAACTTCTTATAAATAGCTAGTGGCATCACATTGATATTATCTCCCAGATCGCATAAGGCCTTAGCAAAATCAAGAGACCTAATCGTACAAGGGATGGTGAATGCTCCTAAGTCTGCCCTCTTCTGCACCAGTGACCTTGTAGAAATAACATTACAATGATGGAGATTATCCATCGATTTGTAGCTTACCGCTCTTTTCTTCGTCACAAGATCTTTCATAAATTTGGCATATCCTGGCATCTGCTCAAGCGCTTCAACTAAAGGCGCATTCACTATCAATTGCTTTAACATAGCCATGAAATTGTTAAACTTTCCTTCATCTTATTTCTTCTTTAATTATTATGGAAACGGGGGTGGTGACCTTGGGATTTCAACTGGATCAACTTTTACCTCCTTTCTTATGCCTTGCTCCACATCACTAACATGCTTCGGCTTAGCTGGTTATTTCACTTCCGCACTCTTCCTTTCCAAAATTCCCAACTCCATAAACATCACTGAAGATTCATCAACCATATCCTAATCCATTTTGACCACATCAGTATGAGAGAATGCTCCCAATCCTGGACTAGATAACATCTTACCGCTCTTAGTGGTAATAGCCATACATGATCCATCAGTTCTCAGATTCTGAACTGTATCACTTGGTATAGCCCCATTCTATCTTTGGTTGAATATTGCAGAAAATTGGCTCATCTACTGCTCCAGTTGTTTAATAGTAGTTGAGTGCGAGTTTACTAGTTGACTCATGGAAGATATGTCACTCTTCATCATAGTTACCCCAATATTGGTCGCCTCAACTCTCTTTAATAGTTTATCCATCATGTCTTCCATGGACATTTTGCCTAAACTGGTGGCAGCAATACCATGGCTTCCAGGAAGTACATACAGTCCACTCCTGTCACTTTTATTCTTCCAATTTCCTTGATGGTTCCAACCTTGGTTTTCTTGACCATCGGTCTAGAAACCCGCTGGTTATGCAAGTAGTTAGCCTCTTCCTCGGTGTTTGAGTCAGCTCCCTTATCATTGGACCCCATACCTTTGACCTTTTCTATATTCCCTGATAGTAAATATTTCGTGAGCAGATCTATTTGGGTTTTCATGTGAGTCGTATCCCGATCATGCTTATCTTCTTTCCTATGCTGCTTTACTGATATTATACTAGACCTAGTATTATTTGCTACCACAGAATCTATGGTATGCCAAGCTCTACTTGTCTTAGTCATTCTTTCTAACATGCTCGTAGCCTCAGTAAAGGTGAGCTCCATAAAAGTTCCTCCTGCAACATTATCCACTATTAGCTTTGTAAGTGAGTTCAAAGCTTTGTAGAATATTCCCATCAAGTGTTTATCAGTCATCTTATAGTTTGGGCATTGAGTCAACTTCTTTTTAAACCTCGCCCAAATCTCATGCAAAGCTTCATGAGCCAATTCCCTAAAGTTGTTGATCTCATCCCTCAACTGTAACATTCTGAAAGTTGTTGATCTCATCCCTCAACTGTAACATTCTGAAGGGTGGAAAGAACCTTTCTAGGAAAGCTCCTTTCAATTGCCTCTAGTTTGTTATAGAATAAGGAGTCAGCTCATTCAACCACATAGTTGCCTCTCCAGAAAAAGACAATGGGAGAAATCTTAAATGAATAGCATTTTTCCCACTCCATATTATCAAACGACTTACAAATACTGATGAAATCCACCAAATATAGATTTAGATCAACACCATGTAATCCACAATAGAGTCCTTTCAAATTTAGTAGCTGGATCATAGTACTGTTGATGTTGAATTTCACCCCAGGAGCTAGTGGTGGTAGAATGATTTCCCCTGTAGATCCAGCTCCATCTAAATCATCCA
>NC_061113.1:224397557-224500057 GCF_002878395.1 Capsicum annuum
GATTTACAGGTGCTACTACTTGTGCTGGACGCCTCCTATTAGTTGGGTCAATTAAATCATCATCTCCCAGGTCCTCTTCATCTAGATTAGGTACCCGACTTGGGTTATCTGCATTCTTTTGATTTAATTGAGCATTGGCCAAAGCGGCTAATCTTTTAGCTTCCTATTGGTTAGCTATTCTTTCAATGAGATGAGGTTCAGGATTGAAAAGTAATAATGGTTCTCCTAAACTTCTGGTTTGTGGCATGAATAACAATGAGCCTATAATGAACAAAAACAACAAATAAACATAAAAGAAGGAAACTTGACTAACAGTCAATCAACACACATAAACTCAATCGATAACCGTATTCCCCGACAACGACGCCAAAATTTAATACATCCAAATTATACCTCTCTTACTAGAGAGTAAGCGGTCGCTATCAAATATAGAAACCAACTTGGTTGGGGTCAAATCCAACAGGGAATATGGTGATAATTAAGTTGTAGCTAGATTATTTGACTTTTAATATTCATTTTCGTAAAACAAAAAGGGGGAATTCGATTCAATTCACAAATTAACGGTTTTAGTTTAACAAGATGAAATATGTGTAGTAGTATTCAAATTTAGAGAAACAACAAGCTAAGGTTATGTCCATCTTGTAGTTTTCAATACTTTCTAACTATGGGATTTACGAATTCATACATGAATCCTTCTTACAGAGAAAAGTATTGCTTTTAATAACATAATCCTAGTGTTTCTCAACAATCAAGGACTAATTCACTTCAGTTCTCTCAAATCAAAAGTGTTTACAAAAACAATACGAAATCTCCAGGTAGTTAATCCTGTTAAAGCATTAACATATGAAATAGGGGTTGGAAATCCTATTTTCTTGTCACTACTCTCTTTTCTGAACCTCAACCTTTCTATCGAATAGGTTGAGTTTTAAGGCACATCCTCTATGGTTACAACCACAAGAATTTAAGATAAATGAAGAGAGTATGATATAAGCAGATCAATACATGATGAATTCAAAAACCCAAAGTAATAGATTGTGTATTACAAGGCTTCCATAACCCTAACTAATAAACTTAGCTACTTATGAATAAAACAGGAATCACAATAGAAATATTCAATATACCAAAAATTAGAAGATGATTTTGGTGTGCGAATAGTGAAAACAAGAGAAAAAGCATTTTTCTCTCTCTCCCAAGCTTAGCCGCCCTTCTCCTCTTTCATAAACTAATACAGAATAATGAATAAATTTTCAGCATCAAGTCTTTTTAATAATTTTTTCTCTCATAATTTCCTTCTAAGTCCCTAAACTAATTATAAATGACAAATTAATCTTGGACATAGTTTCTAGGCACCACATTTGATCCAAAATGCTACTCTCTCTTGTTTCATATGCCATCCGCATTCCATAGTTCCATTATGTCTCTATCTAATTTGTTAATACCTAAAATCATGCTAATCACATTGGTTAGCTCAATCACATAGAAGTAGAGTTAAAACATAAGAAACTAGGCACTTTGTTCTCCAAACTTAGCTAAAATATGGGTAAGTTATAGTACATAGGCGTATAAATACACCTAAGATCATCTCTCCCATTTTGGGGACTTCGATAAATGGCTTACCCATCTTCAGAAGCAAGTGTTGAAAATAGGTCTCATCTTGTGCCTGAATGAAGGCCTCCACCAACTTACTTTCTTTTATCAGAGGTTTTACCCTAGTGGCCTGTTCATTCCACCTTATCGTGTACTCTCTAAGGCTTTCAGTACTCTTCGTATTTATATTTGTCAAGGATTTCTCATCAGGAATTAACTCCACATTATATTAAAATTGTTGCACAAATTCGTTAGCCAGGTTATCCCAACTATTCCACTTGTCGATGTCCTGATCCACAAACCTTCTGAGGCTAGACTCAAAAGACTTTCACCAAAATAGTCCATGAGTAATTCTTCTTTACCTCTAGCACCCCTTAATTGATTGCAATAACGCCTAAATACGCCACCAGATCCCCGTGTCCATCTTACTTCTCAAACTTTGGCATCTTAAAGCCAAGAGAAAGGTTAACACCTAGAAACATGCATAAATATTTATACGAAACACTTTTATAACCCCTAAGTCCCTGTAAATTTCTCATGGCCTGTTCAAGAATTTTCAATTTCCACACCATGACTTCTTGTTCGTCTGTTGCAACAGGTTTCTTTGTATCAAATGGAAATGTAGGTTTTGAGTGTACTTATACTGTTCATTCATCTTTAAAGTAGGCTTCGGGGCCTAATACTGATTGGGCGAAACCTTTAACACAGCCACACTAGCAGATTGAGGGATCATGATTGATGGAAGAATAGGAAAAATAGGATATTCAGGTGGTGAAGGAGCCATAAACACAGGTGCCACAGGTGGTGCTGAATGAGCAGAAGGCCTCTATTGAGGGAATATCAAGGGCACACTAGAAGTGCCAGGATAGTACTGATGTGGTGTGAATTCGGGGGCGTGCTGGGGCATATTAGTGGGCCCAAAAAAATGCGCCTGAGATAGCGGTGGATCATTAGAAGTGTTGCCGAGATCATCCAGGTACGGAGGAGGAGGCATCCGACTGGCCTAGGCTCGGTGCATTTCTACCAGTTGTTGTCTGAGTCTTAATATCTCCTCATTATGTTCAAAACCTCCTTCCCCAGGACTCTGGTTTGGGTCACTGAGCAAAGTTTCTACTTCTCTATTGGCCATGGCGAGCTTTGATTTTGATCTAGTAAAGTAAAGATGACTAGCCAAAGTGCTACAAACCAACCACTTTTATTTGAAAGAACATGCTTATCAAAGACAAAACCCATTAGGATTAGGTCACTCAAGAAATCATATTTTATACACATCCTAGATTCATGCGCATTTTTACCAACCTTTGAGGGTAACGAGGCCATTTTAACATCATCCTGTTCTCTCCCTTACACTATTTTTCTCTTCCGTTCTCATCATACTTCATTCTTTTCTACTTTTTCCCTCACTTCTCTCTTCTTTGCATCAATCTTTTTTTCTTCCCTTTTCTTCTCTCACTATTCTTTCTTCTTATCATTCTTTATGACTTTTGCTTTTCTTTAAAGTGGAAACTAAAGGAAAACAAAGAAACAAAATGATTAGATCGAACCCAAAAGTAGGGTGCCTATGTATTATGTTGTACATGAATCAGATCCTGAGTAGTTTGGGAAGTATGCACAAAGTTGATGACTTGATTTTTTTGATTTTTTTTCGATGAAGAACAAACAAAATAAAAAAGCACAACGGAACATCACTACATTTTCATAAGAGAAACAATTAAAACAGACTTTGAATTTAAGACAACCTTGATACTAAACAATAAAGACATGAACAAAACTCTAGACCAATTTGACAACATGCGTAACACTCAAAATGAAGACTCCAATGTTGAAACAAACTTGACACCGACCTAACAAAGACACAATAATACAATGAAAGAAAATAAAAGACTCAGACTAATCCCAGATAGGAAATTTCCCTTCAAACTGCTGCGCTGTGTGATGACTCTCGTTGAGATGGACCTGTCTGTAAAGTTCTTGCTTTCCCACTCAAACTTTGTAACATATTTTGTAATGAAACTTTGATATTTGGGAGGAATCTTCTCGCATGCGTCCCAGCCTCTTGGAAAGTACACCCAAAAAGGTTTTTCTGGTACCTCTCTATAGTTGTGATTAAACCTGATAACTGAACTCTCAATAGATCTATTTTAGCACCTCTATCTTCCTCCTCATTGTCCTCAACTATGTTGCTTCCCATATCCTTTCTCTAAGTTGAATCGGTAAAGTCCTACTGATACCCCGAGGTATGAATTGCAGCTAGATCTCATAGCTTTGTGTATATCTTGGATAGTTAGAACCTATTTTGAGAGCATCCAGACCTATCTTTGTTGCGTGATACTAGAACTATTCGTATTTGCTCTCACGTAAGGCTTGGTTTTTAAAATGCTCAACATCCTTTAAAAGATCCATTACTGGTGGAACGTCTTGCACTCTACCCAATTGGTGCATCACCCTAAAAGAAGAGTATGGTCTAGTACAATTAAGCCCTAACAGAACTAGAAGGAACTATACCCGACAACCACACAAGATTATTTTTGGACGAAGCTAGAGATAGGTCCACAAAATATTGTCCTCAATTCTTGACTCGCGAAATTCAATCCAAGCATCGACTCCCACTAGCAGCGAGAACTTATCAAAGCGCATTCTGTGTTCTATGGCTTTAACTCGCTCGGGCATACAATGGTCGACCACATCTGATTTAATCAAAGAAGGTGCATGCAAATGCTCTATCATCCACAATTGCAATATCAGGTTGCCTCCTTAAAATAATTTCATCCCCCTTTTACTTTGGTCAAAGTTTTATATATTTCTACTAAGATCATAGGTACAATAGTGAATGTATCCCCTAACTTTTTATGAAATAAGACCATCACTACAGACTGCAAGCGAGTTTTTACCTGCCTTTCTTCTAATAGAAAGACTAAAATGCCCAACAAGGTGAGAGTGAAGACTTCTAGACGATATTTCTCACAATTCTCCTTAGTTGTATAGAATTCATCCCAAAAGCAATCAAAACAGTCTGAGGGCCCAAACCAAGCATATAAGTAATCAAAGGAAACCCAAGATTGGTTAAGGCAACCCAGGTGATTATTGACCTTCAATCCATAATCATGAAGAAACCGTGTGGGAGAATGAATTCGCGCTCGAATAATTTTTTTCTTAATGTAAGATAACTCAAAGAAACTAAATATCTCTACTAGAGTAGGCATTATTTCACAATTTCCAAACCCAAACACCAAACAATTTGGGTCCGAAAAAGTAAATATAGCCTCAATTAGATCTGTGTGGGGCATGAGGTCTCGGAGGAAAGTGAGAGTGCCTAACTTCTTCGTTAACTCTTGTTGCTCGACATAGTTAAATATGCCCCACCATTTGGTTAAATTTTTAGGCACCTTAGAGATAATCAAAACTCTAGACTTTGTAGATGGATCCATCCTATAACAACACAGAGGACATTGACTCAAAATTCACTAAGAGAATAGGAATTCCCGACCGTCGAGATTTTAACGTAGAGAAGTATCGTATGACACAAAGGGATAGACCGACTTATAATCCGAATACTCCAATGATACCACTAAAAAAAGTCAGCCTACTTGGCTAGGACCAGATAACGACACTAGGCAAAGAGAAGAAAGACTCTAAGCTAGAACTGAGACCAACGACCTAAATAAAAAGATTTACCAGACCCACCAAGGGTTGCCTATGTATCCTGCCCCAAAAGACAAGAATCAAGTATGCATAGTTTGTCCAAATTAGACAATTAAGGATTTAAATAACAAACTAAAATGTGACTCAAGATACACGATTACAGACAGATGATTAAAGTAAAATCTTTTTGGATTTTTAATTTGACACTTCACACAAAAATGACACCAACAACTATGAAAGAAAAAATCTTTATGATATTTTAATTATATGAAATATACAAACCTTCTACTTTTTTTTTGAATTTTCTTTTTATAAAAAACTCCTAGTAGAAAAATAATTTTTTTTTTGAATTATGAATGCATGCTTAAAGTAACAAAAGAAAAAACTTTTTGATGTTTTTGTTTTTTGAGAAATGTGCACAATAGGAAAAAATCTTTTTTGAATTTTTGAATTATGAAGAACAAAAGCCATAAAGAACTCTAGAAAACTACGAAACTCTTTTTTCTCACTTTTCTTCTCTTTTTTTCTTTTTTTTTTTTATCAAAATTTTCCTTGCCTATGTACTTTGTTTTAACTCTAGCACAAGATTTCCCTGAATCATCTGTTAAATAACCCTATTACCCTTAAATATACAACAATTAGCATGTAAGGATGCTTTAGGGGTGAGTCTCCTTTACAGGACCAAGTGGATCCCGCTAGGTTTCAATATGATGCAGATAAGCATGGCCTAAAGGTTGACCTACCTGGGGTCCACTAACAAGGCTGTTTGAGAGAGCATATGGTCGATAGTGGTTGCAATTTCTTTCCACCTACTCCATACTAGCCGACAACTCCCCCTCCTACAATAAGGGTGACTCAACTAGAGGTCGTTTACACAACGTGTACTACAGAACTTGTTGCAGAAAGAATCGACTTGGGTTATGCAAATGATGCAAGGTATAAAACGATAACACATAAGAGGAAAAACTGTAAACACATAGCAAGTAAGCACTCAACAATGATATAAAAAATACAAACAATAACACAAACTTCTATACATCCATAGTGTCAAACTAAGCCGATATAACTCCAAAAAAAAAGAATTGATTTTATATTTGAAAAAGGTTTTTATTTGAGTGATAAAGAATGAAAATTGTTTCGAAAAGGATACATTTTACAATTAACTAAGAGTTTCCAATTAACATAAATCGGGTGTGCCAAGTCACCTTTGGAAAATCCTATTCAAAATGATTTTTGACTCTTTCAAAACTATTTTGCGAATAGAGATTCTGACTAAGGAATTCTGTTACCGAGGGGAAGGTGTTAGGCACCCCTCGGACCCGTAGTTCAACCACGGTTGCTTCATAGAGTATATCGGCATGACACTATGGAATGCATAAACCAAATAAAACACATAACACAAACAAACCAAACAAATAAAATTCAAAACCAAAATAATGTCCAGTCCTAACTATACAGTCCCAAAATAGTAAAATGTGGAAATGTAAATCCTATTCTAAACCAATCCTGGACTAAGCTCAACCTGACGTTCTAGGACTTGATCATGCACCATCTTCAAATACAAATTTCTCGAGGCATTCTCCAATTAAAAAAAACAATACAAATACCTCAGGGCATTCCTTGGCCAAATGAGTACACTTGATCCAAAAGCAATAAAACCAAGCCATTCAACACACATTTCAAGCATTCACCAATCCAGAATTCTCAAATTTGCCTACCCCTTATCGTTTGTCTACTTATTTTGATTTATCACATTTCTAACAAATTTAACATAATCGATGATCCTAAATTAATACAAATTCACTTTATCACAATTAACGCCTCCCCGAGTCTCCTTTTTTACACATGAATTTCCATATGAAAATAGTTATCCATCCATATCAACATCAATTTCATACCAATGACTAGCTATCCAGATACAAAACACCACGCATTAACAAAATTATTAAATCAACAATTCTCAAACACATAATGATAGTAAGAGAGAAGAGTTGAGAATTGGACCTCAAAAGATTTTGATTGACTTAAGAAGAAAAATAAGAGCTGATTCGAGAGTCTCAACGGGTACCAAATCTCGACTATCAACCAACTTGAATAGAAAAATCCTTGAAAACTTTATTTTGAATGAATACGGATCAAATGAACAACCCAAAATAGAAATGGAGAAATCCAGAGGAAAACCATACTCATTTTGTCGAAAATGAATTTGAACGATGGTTTGGCTAACTCTATTGCTGAATATGGACTCCCCTATCGGTTTTCAATCATTTTTTGATGAATAAATGGTCACTAGAATAGTATTGATGACTAGTGGATGCCAATTTTCTTCTTTATTTTGTTGGGAAACACTTTTTTCGCTATTTCTAGTGATAAGAGATAGATTTTGAGCTGAAAACACCTGAATTCGATGATCAACAACTGATTTTGATGGGTTTTCGATTTGAAACTCATCGAAAATAGTCAAACAATGCTAGTTTCCTTGTTGATCAATCAATTTTTCCTCTCTCTCGATATGTGCGTCTATATCATGAATGTGTGTGTGTATTCTATGTTCTATGGAGTGTGTTTTATCAGGATCCCTTTTTTTGGTTGCCTGTGTATTGTTTATCCCAAAATAGAGATGATGATGGCTTCCTTTTTTGGCCGTTCTCTCACCCCCCACCCCAAAAAAAATATCTGTCTAGTGTGTATATTTTTGGTGAGTATGGAAAACATGATGTGGCATGTGTAAGTTTGTGCTACGCTTTGTAGGTGTAGGGGCGGAGTGTGTATGCGTGAGCTGTAAGGTGTTTGTTAATATTGTGTGGCATGGTAAGGTGTCAAAATTGTTATGAATTTGGTTATTTTTTTATTATCTTTTGGGAAAATTTATGAACTAAAAAGGGGTGTATGATAATGTGAATTAAATAAATAAAAAATATTTTTGTGGAGGGACAAAATTACGTATCTACAAAAATTCCATGATCAAACTTAATACTTCATGACAACTATCCATAAGAAACCCAAATCTAATCTAAACAAGCCTATGAAGCCTCTACTGAACTAGAAACAGTAGTCTGACTAAGCCGAGACAAGGCCCCTAGTTGAACCATAAAAACTAAAAACAAATAACACATAGTAAGATGACTTCTGAAGTAAGGGAGGCTCACCAACTTTAGATGTATGGGGATAGTCTACTGCTGAATGGGACCGCAGAACTATGCCTTAGAACCTGTATTATGAGGGGTCAATACTTGGAGAGTATTGGCTTATAGAACAATTCAAAAATAATAAATATTTAAGAAAAAGTAATTGAGGGCATTGAGTAAGCAATTTATCATAACATATATAATAAACACATGGGCATATACGGGGAGCTTCAAATAATACATGCAAAATGTAAACTTAACTCTCTCTATTTTTTATTACTTTTGAGCTAGATGGTACGCCTTATATTTCTAAAAAGTATCCTACGGGCTATATGGGATATGCTATTTAATTTCTTGTAATACCCCGCAAAGTCCTCTCCTAGTCTGAGCCTTAGAGCATTTTTGGTAAAGTGAAAATCCGAGACTAAAAATTTCTAAAATATCTTTCCAAGTATGAACACTTTGAATCGTGTTGTATTTATCTAATTTTAACTTTTTTTACATATAGAGCATTGAATAAGCTTTCCATCGATACCAATTTCATCAAAATCTGACATCGGACGAGGGAGTTATGGCCGTTTTACTAAACAGTAACAAAATCGCCCAGGTTTGGTGGTCGACCAGGCGGACCGCCAAGTCCTTGGTGGACCGTAAAGTGTCCAGTCAGGCCAAGATAGAACATCCTATTTCTGGCCCTCGAGTGACGGCCAAAGTAGTGGACCGTCAAAAACTTGACAGACCATCAAGGGGTCCGTCAGGTTGAAACAAAATGGCCCATTCTTAATCCTCGAGTGATGGACGATCTGGTGGACCGTCAGATTCCTGACTGACCATCACTTTGACCGTTACATTGAGACAGACTGTCCCAATTTTGGCACTCGAGCGACAAACGACTTGGTGGATCGTCAGTCCCTCAAATGGATCGTCAGATCGACCATCACAGACCCCGATCAGCAGTTTTTAACTCTTTTTCTTTAAAGGGAATTTTGGTCTTTTCCACTCTTTCTCCAACCTCTATAAATACCCACTTAAGGTTTGAAGGCCTTATTTCTTTTCTCTTCTTTCACCCCAAAACTAGGGTTTTAAAAATAAAAATTTTTCTCTTCTTCCACTAAAAATTTAGAGAGAATCAGAGGAAAAATCAAGAATTCTTCTGAAGGCTTTCAAGAAATAGTTTCCCCAAGGTATGTAGATGTTGATTCTTGGGTCCCTTTCATCCAAGAAGCTCAAGTACCTTTTTCTAAATCTCCAGGATTTATGTTTATGAAATTTTAATGATTCTTGTGAGTTGAAATTGATGTTCTTGCTATGATTGAGTTGTGGTTCATGTTTTTCTATAAAATTATCAAGCCTTGGCTTAGTATGTGGTATTTGTGCGGTAAATGGATTATGTACTTGTTGTTGATGTTGAATGACCTCCAAGATGGGATACTTATGTGGTTTGTATAAATCTATGATAATATATGAGTGGAAACATGTAAATTTGGTTGTTCATGATGAGTAGTTGGGTTATTATACTTATTCCTAAGTTGTGCATATGAGGTGTTCGATAAAATTTTTAAGAGACTAGAAATTAAGAATTGTAGTTAAATCATGATCTAATGACTTCTAAGATACAATTATGTGTTACGATTGTTGATGTGTTCATGACTCTTAGGTGTATAATTGGTTGATTTAGCAGAGTATGTCTCCCATAGGTTGATAAAATCTTAGAAGAAGAATATGGGACATTATAGCATGTTGAATAGGAAGCCCCAAATTGTGAGCTAGTCTATGCATGTCTAGTGTTTGTTGAAGGACCTTAGTGATCGAGTGGAGATATAATGGTTGTAAATTCCTTATTATGTGCCCCTAGATATATGTTAAGTTTTTTAATATATGCCAAGTGATTAGCAAGTAAGCTATGACATTATAGTATGAACTTTCCCAAATGGTGTGAAATCCAAATACATGTTAAGGCCGATATAGGTATGAAATAGTTGAGGTAAAATCTTGCTGAATGGAGTACGATCTAGTAGCATGTTTCCTCTATGTTATTATGTGATTAATATCCTGAGATGCTTAAAGCGACCCTTTGGTAAATGTGATGATGCATTAATAATGGTGACGATTAAGGTATGATTGCGATAATACATGAATGATTGCGATAATAAGTGAATGATTATGATGATGAATGAATGCTTATATTGGTTGACGCATGAATGATTGTGATGGTGAATGGATGATCGTGATGATGTTAGAATGATTATGTTTTACTTTAATGTTATCGAGTCTTGGGGGTATTTATACCTGACTATAGAGATATTGTCTAGAGCCCGTGTTAGTTTCGCGATAATTCCAATCGAGCCACAATTCTCAAAATTCAGTGAACTATAGAACTATGTATCTTCAGACAAGTGTGAAGCTTAATTAAGCTCTGTAATCTCAATTATATTTGTAATCTCTGTATCACTAGTAATCTAGCCTCCGTCCTGTAATCAGCTCAGATCTAATAGTTTTCAGGTGATTCAATTCTAATCTCAGAAGCAATTTGAATAATCTATTTAAGCTCTACATCATCAGTCAGATGCTATGATTCGATACCTTTACGTCAGATACAAAACTAAGTAATCTCAGCATAAATCAGTCAGATCTCTTGAGAAATATAATAAGTATCAGATTCTGCTCTGTCTAAGTTCAGTTAAGAATAAAATTAGTCTCTTTTAGTTGGGAGCAGAAACTAGCACCGAGCGAGCTCATGGATGGGGACTAACCTACTAGTGGAGGGTGTGATCCTTAGATGCGATCCTTGTGCTCCAGAACTATATAGCCAGCGTAGGTTGAGACATTACACCTGCTAGATGAGGGTGGATGAGAGACATCATACCTGCTAGATAAGGGTAGATGAGGTGACTTGACCTATTAAATGAGGGCTCCACCATTCTCGTATGAGGACCTGATAGATGAGGGTCCTATAGAGATAATGCCTTTAACCGTGGCACGGTATTGACACCCTTCCAATCGGGGATAGAGGTTGGATCCCTAAGATATAGTAGGGGAATGTCGGTTAAGTAACTACTTCTCACAGTCTCAGTTTCAGAATTAGTCTCTGACTTTATGAAAGAGCTCAGTTCAATCTACAGAATACAAGACTGTTAGATATAGTCCATCATGTATAATTATCTGCAAATTTGAAAATCCGCTGCTAGATAGGCCGATCTCAAAATCAGTTGTCAAGTAGTATTATTATCCACAGACTCAAAGACAACCTGTTAGATAGGGTTGCTATCCATTTTAGAAGCTTCAGATACTCGTAATCTTAGTATGTTCAGAGATTTCAGAACTCACTTCTTGAAGAAATTGCATCTATATTTCCTAATTATCAATATCAGATGAGTCAATAATTCAGTATCTCAATGTCAATAGTGAGTTTAGTTTGTAGGAAAGTGGTATCTGAGTTCCAGTCTCTAGAGTTGTGATGATTGTGATTATGATCTGCGCATTCATGTATATGTTCTCATACGATGTTTTTATGACTATTCAGTTTATGTATTGTGCATGCATGAGCCCTTTCATTTAGCATTACCTCATCTACATACTCGGTATATTTTTGTACTAACGCATTTGCGCTATGGTGTTTTATTCGATACTATAGTTTTCGAGGCACAGGATTCAGAGTTTCCTCAGCAGTTCAGTCCCAGTTAGCAGCAGTAGCAGTGAGTCCTCTTCCTTTGAGGATGTATCTCACTTTACTATTATTGCATCAAATTTTGTTTATATTCTCAATTGACGGAGTTAGTTGGGGACATATTCCATCAACTCCATAGTTCAGATTGTTTAGAGGCTTTTCAGATGGAAGTTGATGTATTAGTATTCAGTTGTCAGTTTGAGTATGTATAGATGTGTTGAACCTTATGGCCAGTTTCCTCATTTATTTTAGATATTATGCAGTATACAGGTACAGCTATTAGTAAAGGGTTAACTTGTGGTCCTTCAGGTCCATAAGCACCGTGTGACATCTCGGGATGGTATTTCAGGGCGTTACAAACTTGGTATCAGAGTCTAAGGTTCAATAGTATCCTAGGGAGTTTGAAAAGCCGCATCTAGTAGAGTCTTGTGCATGGGTGTATAGCGCACCATATTTATGTACAAGAGGCTAGAGGATGTACTTAAGAGTAATTTCCCTTCTTTCAGTATTCAGATCGTGCGAGTGAGCATGAGCTCAATTTGATCCTCAATCTAATCCACTTGTTTCTTTCAATTACTGAATATGCCTCCTCGCAGAGATTTTGTCCATGGGGTTGATGACCAGCCCCCTCAGCCAGTAGATCCTGAAAATGAGAGTGTGTCACATATAGAGTTTTAGGAAGCTTTCTAGGTGCTAGCCCAAGCTGTGACTAATGTTCATGGGAATCATTAGGCTACAGACCCCCTCAGCAAGATGGGGATTCTGCTGTAGCCAGGATTAGAAGCTTCATGAGAATGAATTGGCCCAAATTCTTTGGGTCAGTAGTAGGTGAGGATCCTTAGTTATTTCTTGAGGAGGTAAAGAAGATCACCCAGATTATACATGTGTCATAGGAGGAGAGTGTTGAGTTAGCATCTTATAGATTGAAAGATATTGGTCATGATTGGGTAGTGATGTGGGAGAAGAGTAGAGGGGAGAATGCAGCTCCTGTGACTTGGTTAGAGTTTATGAGTGCCTTTCTAGATAGATTTTTCCCTTTAAAGATGAGAGAGGCTAAGGTAAATGAGTTCATGAACCTAAGGCAAGGTTCCATGACCGTGAAAGAGTATTGTCTTAGGTTTAACCAATTAGCTAAGTATGCTCCTGACTTGGTAGCTGACCCTACAGCGAGTATGAGTAAGTTTTTGTCTAGTGTATCGAGTTATGTGTTGAAAGAGTGTAGACCTGCCATGCTCAATAAAGATATGGACCTTTCTAGGCTAATGATGCATGCGTAGCAAATTGAGGCAGATAAGATTAATGAGAGACAAAGAGGGAGTAAAAGAGCCAATACAGGTAGTCGTGGTATCTCACAGTCGGGGTCTCAAGGTGGTAGTAGTTCTCAGTATGGTCAGAGATTTTTTGTTCTAGCTCCGTCTTTAGCTAGTGTACTCGTACTTGTGTTTGGGGGTGTCAGATTTGAAGGAGCGCCAAGCTCCAAAGCTTGGAGTAGTACTAATGGGGTTCATACCTGCCCGTTGTGTAAAGAATGCGGTAAGAATCATAAGGGAGTATGTAGAACCGGTAGTGATGTGTGCTTTGGATGTGGTGAGACCGGTCACAATGTTCGAGATTATCCTAAGGTAGGTCCCCAAAGTCAGTGTAGTCGTCCTTCAATCTCTCCTTGACTGGGAAAGAATTCCCTGAAATAGACCCGGGTAAGTTATGAGCCCTCCATTGTTAAAATATGCATTATTAGATATTTTGTTTTCATTTTGATATTATATGCTAGCATGAGTCATACATGAGTTTCACATCTCAGTCGATCAATTATGACCTAGTTTGAAGGTGCCCTGCGCACCGCCCTAGTATTTTAGTAAAGTGTGTTTAGAGGGCTATAGAGTCCTAAGGGGGAGATATCCCATGGTATGATGATGCTGTATGCCAATAGATTCATCTCGATGCATGTTCAAGATTTTCTTTATAAAGTTAGCATCAATCATGGTTGCATTGTCAAGTCATGCCTTTAGAAGTCAGTTTAATTGGATATTCATGCATTAGACATACACATTTAGTAGAAAGAGTTCTTCTTTTCAGTATGTGTTCAGTCGTGTATTCGTGAGATCATCCCTGTTATAAATCCATGCATTAGATAAGCATATCCAGTGTGAGAACTCAGTATGTTAGTCGTTCCAGTTGTGTAATCATTCCTTGAGATGTTTCCATTTCTTGAGTAAGTCATGTTGCTCTATTTTCCCAATCTATCAATGTTACATTATAGGAAGAATGTTTCCAAGGAGTAGATAATGTAATACCCCACAAAGTCCTCTCCAAGTCTGAGCCTTAGAGCGTTTTTGGTAAAGCTAAAATCCGAGTATAAGAATTTCAAAAATATCTTCTTAAGTATGAACACTTTGAATCATGTTGTATTTATCTAATTTCAAAATTTTTTCATATAGATCATTGAATAAGCATTCCATCAATACCAATTTCATCAAAATCCGACATCGGACGAGGAAGTTATGGCCGTTTTACTAAATGGTATAGGAATTACCTAGGTTTGACGATCGACCTGGTGGACTGCCAAGTTCCTGGTGGACTGCCAAGTTCTTGGTGGACCTTCAAGTGTCCCGTCAGTCCAAGACAGAACATCCCATTTCTGGCCCCCGAGTGGCGGCCAAAGTGGTGTACCGTCAGAAAGTTGACAGACCATGAAGGGGTCCATCAGGTTGAAATAGAATGGCCCATTCCTGACCCTCGAGTGACGGACGATCTGGTGGACCATCAGATTCCTGATTGACTATCACTTCGACCGTCACATCAAGACAGAATGTCCCAGTTTTGGCACTTGAGTGACGAACAACTTGGTGGACCGTCAGTCCCTCAGACGGACCATCAGATCGACCGTCACAGACCCCAATCAGTAGTTTTCAACTGTTTTTCTTTAAAGGGCATTCTGGTCCTTTTCACTCTTTTCCCAACCTCTATAAATACCCACTTAAGGGTTGAAGGCCTTATTTCTTTTCTCTTCTTTCAATAAAAACTAGGGTTTCCAAAATACAAAAATTCTCTCTTCTTTCACCAAAAATTTAGAGAGAGTCAAGAGCAAAAATCAAGAATTCTTCCGAAGGCTTTCAAGAAATAGTTTCCCCAAGGTATGTAGATGTTTATTCTTGGGTCACTTTCATCCAAGAAGCTCAAGTACCTTTTTCTAAATCTCCAAGATTTATGTTTATGAAATTTTAATGATTCTTGTGAGTTGAAATTGATGTTCTTCCTATGATTGAGTTGTGGTTCATGTTTGTCTACAAGATTATCAAGCCTTGGCCTTAGTATGTGATATTTGTGTGGTAAATGGATTATGTACTTGTTATTGATATTGAATGACCTCCAAGATGGGATACTTATGTGGTTTGTATGAATCTATGATAATATATGAGTGGAAACATGTAAATTTGGTTGTTCATGATGAGTAGTTGGGTTATTATACTTATGCCTAAGTTGTGCATGTGAGGTGTTCAATAAAATGTCTAAGAGACTAGAAATTAAGCATTGTAGTTAAATCGTGATCTAATGACTTCTAAGATACAATTATGTGTTACGATTGTTGATGTGTTCATGACTTTTAGGTGTAGAATTGGTTGTCTCCCATAGGTTGATAAAATCTTAGAAGAAGAATATAGGCCATTATATCATGTTGAATAGGAAGCCCCAAATTGTGAGGTAGTCTATGCATGTCTAGTGTTTGTTGAAGGACCTTAATGATCCAGTAGAGATGTGATGGTTGTAAATTCCCCATTATGTGCCCCTTGATAGATGTTAAGTTTTTTAATATATTCCAAGTGATTAGCAAGTAAGCTATGACATGATAGTATGAACTTTCCCAAGCGGTGTGAAATCCAAATACATGTTAAGGCCGATATAGGTATGAAATAGTTGAGGTAAAACCTTGCTGAATGGAGTACAATCTAGTAACATGTTTCCTTTATGTTGTTATGTGATTAATATCCCGAGATTCTTAAAGCGAACCTTTGGTAAATGTGATGATGCATTAATGATGGTGACAATTAAGGTATGATTGCGATAATACATGAATGATTATGACGATGAATGAATGCTTGTGTTAATGCATAAATGATTGTGATGGTGAATGGATGATGGTGTTGACTTGAGAATGATTATGTTTTACTTTTATGTTATCGAGTCTTAGGGGTATTTATACCCGACAATAGAGATTTTGTCTAGAGCCTGTGTCAGTTTTGCGATAATTCCAATCGAGCCACGATTCTCAGAACTCAGTGAACTATAAAACTATTTATCTTCCGACAAGTACGAAGCTTAATCAGGCTCTGTAATCTCATTTATCTTTGTAATCTCTATATCTCTAATAATCTAGCCTCTGTTTTATAATCAGCTCAGATCTAATAGTATTCAGGTGATTCAATTCTAATCTCAGAAGCAATTTGAATAATCTATTCAAGCTCTGCATCGTCAGTCAGATGCTATGATTCGATACCTTTTCGTCAGATAAGGAACTAAGTAATCTCAGCATAAATCAGTCATATCTCTTGAGAAATATAATCAGTATCGGATTCAGCTCAGTCTAAGTTTAGTTAAGAATCAAATCAATGTCTTTCAGTTGGGAGTAGAAACTAACACCGAGCGATCTCAAGGATGGGGACTCACCTACTAGTGGAGGGTGTGATCCTTAGATGCGATCCTTGTGATCCAAAACTACATAGCTAGCGTAGGTTGAGACATCACACTTGCTAAATAAGGGTTGATGAGAGACATCATACCTGCTAAATAAGGGTAGATAAGGTGGCTTGACCTATTAGATGAGGGCTCTACTATTCTTATATGAGGACCTTATAGATGAGGGTTATATAGAGATAATGTCTTTACCCGGGCACGGTATTGACACCCTCCCAACCGGGGATAGAGGTTTGACCCCTAAGAGATAGTAGGGGCATGTTGGTTAAGTTAACTACTTCCCACAGTCTCTATTTCAGAATCAGTCTCAGACTTCAAGAAAGAGCTCAGTTCAGTGTAAAGAATGCAAGACTGTTAGATACAGGCCATCATTTATGATTATCTGCAAATTCGAAGATCCACTGCTAGATAGGCCGATCTCAAAATCAGTTATCAAGTATTATTATTATCCACAGACTGAAAGACAACCTATTGGATAGGGTTGCTATCTATTTTAGAAGCTTCAGATACTCATAATCTCAGTATGTTCAGAGATTTCAGAACTCACTCCTTGAAGAAATTACATCCATATTTCCTAATTATCAATATCAGATGAGTCAGTGATTCAGTATCTCAGTGTCAATAGTGAGTTTAGTTTGTAGGAAAGTGGTATCTGAGTTCCAGTCTCTAAAGTTGTGATGATTGTGATTATGATCTGCGCATTGATGTATGTGTTCTCGTGCGACGTTTTCATGACTATTCAGTTTGTGTATTATGCATGCATGAGCCCTTGCATTTAGCCTTACTCGGTACATTTTTGTACTGACACATTTGCGATATGGTGTTTTATTTAACACCATAGTTTCAGAGGCACAGGATTCAGAGTTTCCTCAGTAGTTCAGTCCCAGTTAGCAATAGTAGCAGTGAGTCCTCTTCCTTCGAGGACGAATCTCAGTTTACTATTATTGCATTGGATTTTGTTTATATTCTCAGTTGATGGAGTTAGTTGGGGACATGTCCCATCAACTCCATAGTTCAAACAGTTTAGAGGCTTTTCAGATGGAAGTTAATGTATTAGTATTCAGTTGTCAGTTTGAGTATGTATAGATGTGTTGAACCTTATGGCCAGTTTCCATATTTATTTCAGATATTATGCAGTGTACAGGTACAGATATTAGTAAAGGGTTAACTTGTGGTCCTTCGGGTCCATAAGCACCGTGTGACGTCTCAGGATGGGATCTCGGGGCGTTACATCGCTGGACAAGCCCCCAACCCAAGTTTGCTACAACGGCTAGTGTTTCTGATTCTACTATGCCAAAAGGGAAATAAGTCCAGCTTATAACCCCTATCTCAGGACATAATAAAACCCATATCGACAAAACACGATTTTGGACAATGATTTATCTTAACTCGTGCCTTTTTTGGGTAACCATCTAACTCTCTCTGAGCATATTTTAGCATTTTAAATCATGCATCTTTTAAAATCATGATCTAAAATCTAAAAAACATTTATAGTCTATTTTGTTCTAATCTTTCATGGCATTTATCTGATTTGGTATCGTCATACCAAGACTTGCAAGCCATATTATATCATGTCATATCATGCCATAGTCTTTTCATTTAAAAACATGTAAGTGACCACCCAAAAGATTTAAACATCATATGAGAGTTCTTAGTTCAATAACCAATGAAATTTATCCAAACACGCCCTTTTCAATACTTTAACATATGGTGGTCAATTATTTCACAAGACACATGCAATTTCTTCATTACAACCCAAGAACATTTATAAATTAATAAAACACCAGCTCAATGGATCAGAAAGAAAAGAAAATCTACAATTGATAGTAAAACATTTAAACTGAAGTTTTTAACTATATAAGCAACCCACCCATGTTAAGACAATAGATTTCATAACAAAAGAGGGGATTTCATAAATCATGCTCTCAGATAATTCTCAAAACTCATAATATATATAAATAAATAAATATACGTATATATATATATATATATATAGACACACGCACACACCCACATATGCCCATGGAAACAATTCAAGTTTAGAGAACAACCCCACAGTTTATGCAAGATTTCATCATAAAATGGGGTTTTCAATGCATGCTCTTCAACAATTTCAAAACCTATTTCATATACATAATGTCATACCCTTAAATCTTGTTCAAACAATAAATTTATTCCCATGATATTTAGTATAGTACCTCATTCCTTAATAACGATGAAAACATAGAGAAATTTGACCTTTGGATACAAAAATTCTTAGCCCTAGGTGGTTTTCTCCTTTCTTGTTGTTGAATATTGCTTAAGGATTGTAAAAAGGGATTATAACAATTAGGGGATATTTTAAGTCATGGGTAATGGGTTTAAATGGGAAAAGACCAAAAGTCCCCTCAAAGATTTTAATTAAATATGTAGGAAAGAACTACTTTCGCGATGCATGGGCAATTACGGAGCCTATCCTCTGTGCCGTGGACCTTATCGCCGGCACTAGCCTTTGTGATGCGGGGATATCGTGGAGGTTCACTACCTCTGTGTCCCAAAAATGCCTTGAACCCCTTCCAAGAATTCTGAAATTCTTTAAGGTTACCCTTTTAACACCCCCAAACATGATTTGAGTCAAATATTGATATTTTAAGTACGAAATGACCAAAAATAAATTACCCTATATTTGAGGGTGTTATATAATCCCTGATTGGGATCATTTGTCCTTGAAGTAAGGTTTAGACCATGTTAAGCATGATTTAAGTCATTACATGGGATGGAAAGAGTAAGCTAAGATCAATACCTTCCATATCGTCATCCTTGATTTCAAAGAGTGATGGGTATTTGTGCGCATATCATTCTCCGATTCCCAAGTGTCTTCATCAGCTTTATGATTCTTCCACAAAACTTAATCTAAACCTATCTTCTTACTCCTTAATTTTTGAACTTGTCGATCTTGTATAGCTATGGGTTCTTGTTCATACGATAACAAATCCTTTACACCAATTTCCTCGACAGGCAATACAAGTGAATGCTATCTAATACATTTCTTAAGCATTGACACATCAAATATTGGATGAACTAAAGCGAAATTTTCAGGAAAATCTAACTCATAAGCAACCCCACCAACCCTTCTCGTAATCTGGTAGGGACCTAAGTAGTGAGGACTGAGATTTCCTTTCTTCCAGAATCTCATGACTCCCTTTATAAGGGGGACCTTTAGAAATACCTAATCACTAACCTCAAATTCTAACTCCCTTCTTCTAACATTGGCATCTAATTTCTGGTGACTTTGAGATATCTTAAGTCACTCTCTAATGACTTCCACTTTCTCCATCGCCTGACGAACGAGGTTAGATCCAAACAAATGACCTAAACCTTCTCCCATAAAGATCTTTGAAATGAGGCATTTAGATGCTAAAGTGGTAGCTATTGTTATAGACAAATTCTATCTACGTCAGGTGATCTACCTAACTACCCTTAAAGTCAATTACGAAAGCCCTCAATATATCTTCCAAGGTCTAAATGGTATGCTCTGCTTGACTATCTATTTAAGGGTGGAAAGAGGTGTTAAGGTTTTCTTGGTTACCTAAACCTCTCTAAAAGGACCTCCAAAATTGGGAAGAGAACTGCGTACCTCTATCAGATATGATGGATACTTCATCCCCATGCAAATGAACTATTTCCTAAATATATAGCTTTGCATAATCGTCTCCCAAATAATTAGTCCTCATAGGCAAAAAGTGAGATGACTTGATCATCCTGTCTATAATCATCCAAATAGAGTCGTATTGGTTTTGGGATATCGAAAGTCCTATAATAAAGTCCTCAAGTTGATCATCACCCATTTCTATAAAGAAAATCTATACCCCAAGAGGTACCACCTGCCCACAAATACTCCATCTTAAATTGTTGATAGTTTAAACACTTAGTTGCAAAGTTAGCAACATCTCTTTTCATGTTATTCCACCAATAGATCTCCTTGAGACCATTATACATTTTAGTGGACCAGGGGTGAACAACATACCTAGAAGTGTGAGCTTTATCAAGGATCCTTTCTCCCTTCCCATCTATATTTTGCACACACAACCGACCTGGTATCTCAAAACACCATCTCCTCTAATTTCTAAGGCCATCACTTTTTGCTGACCAACATCCTCCTTGATCAGCATCAAAATAAGGTCTCTAGTATGCTTTTCCTTAACTTCTGCATATAGGGATAATTTAGCTACATCTTGAACCACCACCTCTCCATCCTCAAAATCTAGAAGTTCAACTCCCAAATTAGCAAGACGATGAATATCCTTCACCAAATTCCTCTTTCATTCCCCCACATGAGAAAGAATACTTATGGAAACCCTGCTATGGGCGTCAACAACCACATTGGCTTTACCCGAATGATAGTGTAGGATCATGTCCTAGTCTTCAAAAATTCTAACCACCACCTCTGCCTGAGATTCAACTCTTTCTAAGTGAACAAATACTACAAACTTTTGTGATTAGTAAAGATGTCAACATGCACCCCATAAAGATAACGACGCCATATTTTTAGTGCAAACACTATAGCCACCAACTCTAAATCAAAGGTGAGATAGTTCTTCTCATGTACCTTCAACTGTCTAGATGCATAAGCCACTACCTTACCATTCTGCATAAGTACATACCCAAGTCCCACCCTGGACGTTTCACAGTACATAACAAAACCCTCTGTGCCCTTAGGAAGAGTCAAAACGGGCACAGTAGTCATTTTGTCTTTCAATCTCTCAAAAAAATTTCACAAGAGTAGGACCACATAAAATTTACCTTCTCCCTAGTTAATCTAGTAATTGGAGAAGATATGGATGAAAAACTCTCTACAAATCTTCGGTAGTACCCCGACAAACACAAGAAGCTCCAGATATCAGTTGGAGTCGTAGGTCTGGGCCATTTTCTCACTGCCTCAACCCTTTAGGGTTCAACCTTAATTCCTTCACTAGAAATAATATGCCCCAGAAAAGCTATAACACTAAGAAAGAACTCACACTTGGAAAATTTGGCATACAACTCATGGTCTTTAAGAGTTTTGGAGGATGATTCGGAGGTGATTGGCATATTCCTCCTCACTCTTAGAGTAAATCAAGAGATCATCAATGAAGACTATGATGAATAGGTTTAGAAACTTATGAAATACCCTATTTATGAGATCTATAAATGTTACGGGGGAATTAGTTAGTCCGAAGGACGTGACCAAGAATTCATAGTGACCATATTAGGCTCTGAAAGTTGTGTTGGGAATATTAGCCTCCCTAAACTTCAAGTGATGGTACCCCGAACGAAGGTCTATTTTGAAGAAATATGTAGCACCTTGGACTTGGTCAAAGAGATCAACGATTCTGGGTAGAGGGTACTTATTTTTAATGGTGACTTATTTCAGTTGATGGTAATCTATACTCATATGATGGGAGCCATATTTCTTACGCACGAAGAGCACTGGAGCACCATAAGGAGAGACACTAGGACGAATAAAGCTTTATTAAGAAGTTCTTTTAATTGATCTTTTAACTCCTTCAACTTTACAAGAGCTATCCTATATGGAGGAATATATATAGGACGGGTGTCTGGCAATAAGTTAATGCCAAAATCTATCTCCTTATCTGAGGGTATCCCAGGGAGATCATCAAGAAATACTTCTGGGAATTCTTTAACTATAAGAACTGGCTGGAGGGAAGGACTCTCAGTGCTAGAATATTTGACTTGAACAAGATGGTACAAACAACCTTTCAATATGAACTTACGCGCTCTAGGATAATATATTAACTTTTCTCTAGGTACAAGAGAATACCACTCCCAATCAATGACTCGCTCAGTAGGAAAAATATAATGACCTTTCTAGTTCTACAGTCTAATGTAGCATAACATGAATGGAGCCAATCCATTCCCAGAATAGCATCAAAATCAACCATGTCAAGTTCTACAAGATCAGCCACAATAAACTCTTTTAGCCACAATAGTATCACCAATAAGGGTGGAAACAAAGAAAGGTTAAAAAATAGTTTTAGGCTCAAAATCAAAACTGACTGCCACATAAGGGGTCACATAATACAAGGTAGACCAGGGATCAATTAACACATACACATCACGTGAGAAAATTTACAACATACTCGTAATGATATTTGTTGAGGCCTCTGAGTCCTAGCGAGTAGATAAAACATACAACCGATTGTGACTACCTCCAGTAAAAGAGGCAGTACCCTAAGGTTGTGGAATTGTGGAAGCAACTTAGGATTTAGCGCCTCCAAGGTTTGCTCTAGCTGAGGGATAGTTTCTCTAATAATGGCCTAGCTGATCATATGTATAACACACAAGACTACCAAATTGAAACTTTTCTGCGTAATACTTGCTGCAAGAGCCACATTATGGGTGCGACCTATACGACTGGGCCACACTACCTTGGGACTGAGTACCCTACATCCTCAACCCACTGATACTAAGAACTATGGAGCCATTGATCGACTGAAGGTTTAGGCTCCGGGGCGCTAGCTGATAACTGTGCATTACTCCAAAATTTCTTCTTAGGCGATTTTTTATCCCATTTTCACCTTGCATCTTACTGACATTCTGATCTACAGAATTGACCTTTTATCCTGTCTTTCTTTTTCCTCCACCTATGCCTGCCTCTTCTTCCCTCTTCTACCTACTGCATATATACTATTAGCCTGGGGATATCCATTTCTTTTTTCAACATTGCCCCATTACATTCTAACACTAAATCATTTAAGACACCAAATATGAACTTTTTCATATGAGCGCTCATATTGCAAATTTTAGAGCTTAACAGGACAACTGGGTGAATTTCAATACATATTCTTTGATGCTCATTTTCTCCTACTTCAGATTAACAAATTCTTTAGCTTTGGCCTTCCTCAATTCCTGAGAAAAGAAGTGATCCAGGAATGCCTCTAAGAATTCCTCTATTATAATAGGTGCAACATTCTCACCCCTTAATTCTTCTCATTCCTCATACCAATGGTTGGATATATCCTTCAGCTGATAGGCCTCCAATTCTACCCCCTTAGTAATACTACCTTGCATGACTCTGGATGTTTTCTCCGTCTTGTTTATAAGCCCTTCGGGGTACTCCTCAACCCTGGTCCTCATAAAGGTGGGCGAGTTCTGACTTGTGAACTGTCTAACCCAAGTGATTTCAGAAGAACCAGGTACAGAACTCACATCTCCAGACTGATGGGACTGAGAAGCCACAAGATGAGCAATCATATAGATGGACGGGCAGAACTTAGTATTTAAGACCTCTATCTATGGGGACTGAGTACGATCAACATTGGACCAAGAAACTCGAGATAGACTAGTTTGGACCGGAGGAACTCCTAAAGAAGTAGTGAATTCTGGGGTATGGGCTTTATAATAGGTCAGCATCCCATAAGTTTGGTAGACTTCTTCAACACTTATCCCAATAGGGGCAGAGGTCCTGACTGAGGTGTTCTGCTCATTATATCTATGGGGAGGCATGATCTAAAATGTTGAAATTTAGGAGTTAGGAAACATTTAGACTCTAAAAAATGAACTAGAACATGAAGAAAAGAGAAACATTCCTAAATGCCTTGTAGTTCCCTCCTTATAAGTGTGGCGCGCTACCCATCCATTAAAAGGACTCTATTTGACATGGCTTTGGAGACACCCTGGTACCTAAACTGTGCTATGATTCCAAGCTTTTAATGACCTAAATTGAGGCCCTGACGAAGATGGGCATCCCAAATCATGAATGCCCGAGATACCTATTAACATGTAATCTTAAACATAACTCTCATATAAAATAAAAGTGTGGAAGGTAAGCGGACAATATGAAAATTCCTTAATCAAACTTAATATTTCATGACAACTATCCATAAGAAATCCAAATCCAATCTAAACAAGCCTAAAAAGCCTCTAATGAACTAAAAATGTTAGTCTAACTAAGCCAGGACAAGGCCCCCAGATGGACCATAAAAATTGAAAGGAAACAACACATGGTAAGACACCTTCTGAATATGGGAGGCTCACCAACTTTGGATATCTGGAGATAGTCTACTACTGAATTGAACCTCGAAATTGTGCCTCAGAATCTATATTATGGGGGTAAATACTTGGAGAGTATTGGTATGTAGAATAATCTGAAAATAATAAATATTTTAGGTAAAGTAATTGAGAGAATTGAGTAAGCAATTTATCATAACATATATAATAAACACATGGGCATATTTGAGGAGCTTTAAAGCATGCATGCAAAATATAAATTCAGTTCTCTCTGCTTTTTATTACTTTTGAGCTAGATGGCATACCCTACATTTTTTGAAAGTATCCCATGGGCTATATGGGATCAACCCTTGACTTGGAGGCCAAGCCCATAACCTAAGTTTGCCCAGGGGCTGGAGTTTTTGATTTTGATACATCAAAAGAGGTGCAAGGCTAGCATATAATCCTTATTTTGAGACATAATAAAAGCTATATCAGCAAAATATGGTATTGGGGAAATGAGTTATCTGAACTTGTGTCATGTTCGAGTAACCACCTAACTCTCTTCGAGCCTATTTTTAGCCTTTTAAAATATTTAACTTCTGAAATCATGATTTAAAATCTAAAAAAGAATTAGTAGTTTGTTCTATTCTGAATCTATCATGGCATTTATCTAATTTCGTATTGTCATACCAAGATTTGTATGCCATATTATATCATGTCATATCATTCCATAGTCTTTTCATTTTAAAGCATATAAGTGACCATCCAAAAGATTTAAACATCATACGAGAGTTCTTAGTTCAATAACCAATGAAATTTATGCAAAATGCCCTCTTTTCAATACTTTAAAATGTAGTGGTCAATTCTTTCACAAAACAAATGCAATTTCTTTATTAAATCCTAAGACCATTTTTAAATTAACTAAAGACCCCATTATTGTATCATAAAGCAAAGAAAATACACAATTGATAGTAAAACATTTAAACTTATCCGTATAAACAACCCACCCATGTTAAGACAATGGATTTCATAACAAGAGAGGGAATTTCATAAATCATGCTCTCATATAAATTCTCAAAACTCATAACACACACACACACACACCCATGAAAACAATTCAAGTTAAGAGAACAACCCCAAAGTTTATACAGGATTTCATCGTAAAATGGGGTTTCCAATGCATGCTCTTCAATAATTTCAAAACCCATTTCACACACATAATTACATACCTTTAAAGCTTGTTTAAATTATAAATTTATGCCCATGAGATTTAGGTTAGTCTCATGTACCTCAATAATGATGAAAACGTAGAGAAATTTGACCCTTAGATGCCAAAATTCTCATCCCTAGGTGGTTTTCTCCTTTCATGTTGTGGAAAGATTGCTTAGGGATTGTAAAAAGAGATTATAATTATTAGGGGACGTTTTAAGTCATGGGGAATGGATTTAAAGGGAAAAAGACGCTTTAAAACTTTAATTAAATATGCAGGAAAGCATAGCCTCCACGACGTGGGGGCTATCACAGAGCATATATTCTACGTTTCGAACCCTATCACCGCCACCAGCCTCCATGACACTGGGTTATCGTGGAGGCTCACTGCCCTAGTGTCCCAAAACTGCCTCGAATCCCGTTCAAAAATTCAAAAATTCTTTTGGGTTATCCTTTTAACATTCTCAAACATGATTTGAGTCAAAACTTATCTTCTCAAGTATGGAAAGACCAAAAATAAATTAGCTGAAATTTGAGGGTGTTACACTAATTGATTTAACTGCAAATAAAATATCATGCCAAATATTTATACCCAATAAAAATTCAATTTTTTCAAGCTCATATGTTGCAAAGCAACTGGCTTCACTTTTAGTTTTTGGATTCTTGCTAACTTCAACTAATTTCAGTAAAGCATCTCTTATTTGTGGAGTTGAAATCTTATGGCCGTAACACTTACAATACTACTTTTACATTGTATTTGTGACAATGATTTAAGATATATGCCAGGTATACTATCTTTTAAGACTTTTCATCGTTTAGTAGATGAAGAAAATAGTGTATATGTGCATTGTACCACTCCAAAAAATGAAATCACTTTTGTGCAAGAATTAAAAACATCACAAAGTACTAAATTTAGATTATGAAAATTAGATGGAGTATAAAATGATCTAGGATTTATGTCTAAAAGTCATTTTTGAACTCCTTGGTGTTTTTCCTTGTCTTCTTAAATTATCAATGTTAAGTCCAATATTTTAATTTCATCTACAATAACTTCAAAAAGACCTTTACCACTTGTATCATCCACTTTTGCAAATTCTAAAAAATACTTAGCAACATTGATTCAAGTTGCAGAAATATCCACACTTTGCAATATAAAAAAAATTATTCTTGATGACTAGTATCCGGAGTGCAATCAAGTGTAATTGTCAAATATTTTGTTTCTATGACTTTTTCAATAATTTTATTTCTAATTTCATTCGCCAATAAATTTATTAACTCATTTTTTATATACGTCCTAAGTTATGATTGTGAATTTCATCATGTTTAATTTATCGTATATGATCTTGCATGATAGGATCAAATTCAAAAATCATTTCAATTAAAATTAAGAAAATTCCATTATTCTCTTGATAAATCTTCTCATTACCCCCTCCACCCTCCCCCCCCCCTAAATGCCAAATTTATTTTTTTGAGATATTTTATTACGACAATAATTCATGATAATATTTTTCGTAGTTTTCTCTATTCATTTGATCTTGAACATCTTTATCAATTGTTTTATTTTTCATCAATCCTATTACTAAATCAATCAATGCACCCATATTAATAATATGTTCATTTGATATCTCATGAGCTTTAAGCCTAGCTCTTAAAGTTTCTCCAATCTCTACTACCTTCACTTGCTAGTTTACTATACTAATATTAGAATTTGTATTAAACAACTCACAACAAAAACCAAATACTTTATCCAAATCTCTAGAATAATTTAATAATTTTCTTTCATACCGCTCTTCATTTGCTAAAATCAAAAAATAATGGATATTAGAAAAATATCTTGATAATTTATCATTTGAAAAATTTGTATCACTAATTCTAATTGGTCCCCTTTTCAGTAGTAAGTCCCTTAATTTTGTATAGATATTGATCCATTGACTAGGATCATATATACATATTTAGGAATACAATTATTTGATTCATTAATTTCTTAATTTTCTTGAGGATCTATATTAAATTTCTCACTAATTTCCTCCTCTTTTTTTCGAATAGTATTACTCCTATCATCTAATTGTACTGAATGAATTACTTGCTCGTCTTGAGAACATTCTCCTATATTTTCTAATTTTGTTGTTTTATTATTTATTAAAAAATTATCTAGAACTCCTTTTTGAGATTCTACCAGAGTTTCAATTGTTCTTTTTCTCTCTCTATGTTTTGAAGTATTGGATTCATATTTTCTAATTGACATATTTAAATTTTAATAAATAGTAAAAGATTAATTTTTATCTACACAATTAAAAATAAAAAAAATTCATTAGATAACAAAATATGTCTACAAATTATGAATATATATGCATGCACAATTATTTAAAAAAATGATGATAATAATAAAAATAAAATAATATAACTTGATTAAATAATTTGATCTAAAAATAATAACTTCAACCTTCGTAAACTACCAACAATCTTGATATTAAGAAAAAATTGGTAATGATAATATTATGAATAAAATCTCTTGAACAATTGAAGCTTTGATGGTTTATGAAACATCCTGGGTTTTGACCCTTAGAAAATTTCCTGGAAATTCATTCTCTGGATCCAATAGGACTTATGGGTATGAGCTGTATGCTGGGGTATGAGTGGTTTGGCATTGTCGTATGCTGACCAGTGTTAGTTAGTGGGATGGTCTTGGACACTGGAATGAATACGACTTAGGGGTACGAGTCATATTGGTGGTTACGGGTCATTTGGTTCCTTAACTTAATCTTAGATTTGATTACTTAGGTTGGATCTGAGTACGAGTGACTCACCATGATCCATAAGCTAGGGTATGAGTCATACCCGGACTCGTATGGTACATAATATTCAATTTCCTGGATATTTTATTCTACCAGGAATATGGGTTATGGGTATGAATCGTTTACTGTGGTTATGACTTGGTTCGATGATTCGTATACTAGACAGTGTTTGATCCATGGGCTGAGGTCTGGATACAAGTGGCGGAAACTAATCGTATAGGAGGATATGACTTGTGAGGTCTTGTCGTATCCCTGTGATGGATTTTTAAAGGATTTAAGTGGGGTATTCTGGACATTTTCCTACTTACCCTAATTAGGACCCACAACTTCTAATAGACTTAGGAGGTTATTTACCCTAATATTCTATTCATTAACACTTAGAAACTATTCCAAAACATCTCATAATTCTCTCAAGAGTTTTTGGGGCAAGGAAGCTAGAGTTTCAACTAAGGGATTGTTTTGGGGCTTGCTTTGGTGATTTATTTCCATAAATTCTTCGGTATAAGGTATGATTATCTTTCCTCATTGTAATTTTAACTTAAGGCATGATTTATATGATTGATTTTATGATTTCTTTTGCTATTTCATTAATTTTTTTGACTATTTTATGATTATAATTTTTCAACTATTATTGGGGGTTTTGATATTGAATGCTTGGTTATGATTTTCTATGGTTTTAACTATGCTTTTATATGCATTAACGGTGGTTTTGGATAATTGAATTACATGGTAATGGTTTAATGGTCTTTGGAATTGGTTTTGGTTATATTATGCCCCCAAGGTGTTTGATAAAATGCTTATAAAGATATGTTCATTGCATTGACTTCTTTTAATGTAACTCTTGCAAGTTTTTAACTAGATAAAGGATTTATGAATTGTTAAATGGCATGAAAAGGCTAAATGGTTATGCTTGTGGAGAACATGAAAGTCTCTCAAGTAAATTTAATATGGTATATGGAAAGGGTACCTAAGGTACCCTTAACCTAAATGGTTTGGCTATGGATATTACTTGCAAGTAATGGTATGGTATGACGATACCACCAATATTATCCTTGGTTAATAAATAGTAAATGGATTTTTTGGACATGATTTTAATTTGGCATTAACGGCGAGGTATTTAGCAAAGCCGTGGAAGGTGGTGGTCCCGGGGGGACCAAAATCGAAAACTTATATTTGTCGATATGAGGGGTCCTTGATGACGACGTGTGAGTCATATTTTATATTGGAGGGATGTAATATTCATCCCATGGGATATTGTCCGGTCGTATGGCTACGCACACTGAAACCCTTTCAGCAGTGGAAGCTAAACCTATATCGCCTGTGGGTGGTTAGGACGGCAAAGCTACATAGGCCAGGTAAAAGTTTTTGAGTGCATGCTAAACCCGATCCCATTCCTTGACACTTATATATGTATGGTTGTATGCATTATGAATGGTTTTACTTGGTTTTATGACTGGTATTATTTTATCCTTATCCTGAATTTCATGCTAGCGGTCATTCGCTAACCCTGTCTACTGGCGGTTGTATACCCATACTAAGCAGGAAACGACCATTTTACTCCTCTAAGTAAGCACACAGATTCGGTATCATCATTTGGACTGAAGTGGTGAGCTTTCTTCCTTTCGAAAGGCATCATTTCATGTTGTGAATTTACTTTAGACACTTTTCTTTTATTTTGGATATTAGTTTTGGCCATGATTGGGGGCATGTCCCAATTGAATTTTTTTACTCTTTTGGATAGAGGCTTTGTGGTACTTCTGGGGGTTGGTATGGGAGGGATTGGTAGAGGTGTCAGCCTTAGCATTGGTATTGAGGTTGAGGCTGGTATCATCGGACATGATTTCTCACTGTTTCATCATATTACATTTTGGGATTGATTTTCATATTATTTTTTGGTACTTCCTTTGGTTTATGGTCCATGGTTTGGCTTGGTATGGTTGGTGAGGTATGGTGGGACTCGATTGGGTTGGTCAAGGGTGTGACCCAATCCTAGAGTCTTAATAAGAACAATAACGCTATCTTGTTATATGTTTGAAATTCAGCCCATCTAAGACTGGACATAGGTGGTTGGTTTGGGTAACAGGGGGCGGTCTCCGGTCCTAGTTGGACTTGTGATGCCCATTACAACAAGGCTCGGGATCGGGTTGTGTCAGTATAAGAAGTAAAAGAATATAAGAATTAAAGGTAAATAAATAGAAAGGAATGAATATGTATGTCATTTTCATTATTCAAGAAAGGAAAATAAAAAGGTCTCATTTTAAATGTAAAGATAAAAAAAGAAATTAGTAATTAATTTTTAGTCTTCCTTTCATATTTTTTCTACTTATAGACATGTATTTTGCCTTTTTCAAGGCTTAATCTAATAAGTCCTTTAAAAGTGTATCTGCCTTTTCAAAATTGTACCTTTTTTAAAAAAAAAGAAAAGCAACGTTTGAATAACTTCTTCATGTGTTGTTGTTGTTAATTGTTATGAAGGAAACAAGTTTTTATTGAGGAGCTGCATAGGCAAAGTTTTTTTGGTTTATTTTTTTTCTTAATATTAAAATTTACATTTTATTTTTGAGAAAAATAATTACACATGCCAAATTAGATGTTATTTTACTTATGACGATTATCAATGCTCCATGTTGTTGTTGTTATGTAGGAAGTGGGTTTTCTTGAGGAGTAACATGATGCACCTATAGAGGTCATGTTTGTTAGTTTAATTTGTTTTCCATAGGCATAATATATAAATATGCCCTTTAACTTGACACCAAATCACATCTATAATCTCCAATTTTGGGTGTGCACAAGTGGGCACTTAAACTTGTATAAAGTTGAACAAGTAAACACACACGTCCTATGTGGCATAATACACATAGGACGCGACGTAGGATAAGAATTGGTCACGTAGGATGCCACATAGGATATATGTGTCTACTTGTTCAACTTTATACAAGTTAAAGCGCCGACTTGTACACACCCAAAGTTGAAGGTCATACATGTAATACGAGGTCAAGTTAAAGAATATATTTATGTATTATTGGAATTTATATTTTATTCTTAAAGAAAATAATTACACACGACAAAATATACTTTTTTAATAAATTATATTTTTTAAAAGAAAAATAATCACATACATCAAAATATAAGTTTTTTGATTAATTTATATATTTATAAAAAGGAGGGACATAGACGAGGTGATGCGACACTTCTCTATAGCCTCTATTCTTATTTATCTTTTTTCCCTTTTTGTAGAATTTTTTTCTCTCATTTTTCTCAACTATTTTTCTTTTAAAAAACATCTATATAACTCACATTTTTTCATCTTCATAACTTCTACTCTTAATTAATCTTAGTAATATCCATAGCTCCCAGAGTTTTCATGTTAATAACTCTATTTATTTAATAAATATTTTTTGACACCTTAGACTCACATAAATGTTATTACTATTTAGTAAAATTGTTTGGGCCATACTAGCTATGCTATACTTTGAAGTGCTAGCCAGGGATAAGAGCCAAGTATATATATATATATATATATATATATATATATATGCTTAAATTTCTTCAACTTCACCATTATTATTTAACATTTAAGGAAAAAAACTTACACGAGAATCCACAAAAAAAGGAAAAAGATATATATATATTGAAGAAAGGTGTCATTTAAGTATAGAATGAAGGATTGGTGACATTGACCAACTTAAAGGGTCAAACATAATTAGAAAACTTGATTAAGTTAATTGTGGACTTGATTCGTATTTTCAAAACATTCTAATATTTCTCAAAATACAAATCAACCCACACCCCTCTCCTCTTCAAATCAACCATCTCTTTTCTCTCTCAATAGTTTCTCCCAACCAACAGTTCTGCAAATTTCTCCTTTCAATCTCCGACAACTTCAAATTTCGGAGATAAATAGTTAGGCTTCGAGTTCCTTTTCGACTTTAAACTGTTAATTAACATGACAGCCTTGTCCTCCAGCCGCAAAAAAAAATTTGAATTCTTCATCGCTCCTTTTCTTCTTTCACAGGTAAATATTTATGGCTTTTTTAGTTTTGAAGAAAATGAAGAAGTTGAGTCAACTTCTCTTCTAGTATTGGTCAACAATTTAAATATTTGTTGCTTTAATCTGAAATACGTTCTGAATAAAATCTTAATTTATGATATTTCTACTCTTCTCTTTTTGGAATGAATTATGATTTTTTGTTGTTTCTTGTATTTTTGTAAAGTTTGAATTTTGTTGTTTGTGTTTTTACAAACAAAACAACGATGTTGGTGTTTTTTATGTTGCGCCCATTGCTAGGTTGATTTGTTCTTGTTCTTGGTAAAAATGGTGATATTGTTGTTGTTCTATTGAACAAGATCATGCTACTATTTTTTTACGCAATAGATTAACCATCTGATGCAATAGATTAACCATCTAATGCAATAGATTTAGCATATGATCCAATATATTAATCATCTTATGAAACAGAGGAACCATCGGATTAAAAATCTGATGCAACAGATTGTAATGCCTCGAGAGTACACTCTGGGCGTCACACGGTGCTTACAGTCTAGAGAGACCAAAAGCTAACCCATGAGCTGGTACCTGCTGTGAGCGCTGAATAACCTGATCATAAATGCGGAAGAATCACTGATATGCCATAAGGTTTTAATAATGGAAACATATATTAAGTTATCAATAGTAAGAAAATAAACAGTTGTCTAAATCTGATAAAATAATGATAAAACTGAGTAACTAACTGAAAAGCCGATTGAAGTCTGAATACTGAATAACTGACTGTAATGTCTGAAAGCCTCTAAACTGAATAACTGTGAGTTGATGGGACAGGCCCCAACTAACTCCAACTAACTACTAGACTGAAAACGTGAAATAAAATAATTCGTCCTCAAAATATGAGGACTCACTAATGCTACTATTAAGAGTCTGAGAAGTCTAAGTGCGGTCCAGGAACTGGGCGTCAGCACCTATGTTATAATACATTGTAGCACAAAAGAAAAGGATGCGATCAGTACTTTAAATCTACTGGTATGCTAAATGAGGTAGGCTAATATGAATGGTTTCATAAATAGGAATAATAACCGTTTGAAAACACTTATAAACACAGAGTATTGAATAGAAAGCATAAAATCTGTAGATTCTAAAAATATGTGAAATCTGTAAATACTGTGCATGAATGAAAGTCTATAAATACTGAAGGTACGTATGTAGATACTAGGGATGCATGACCAAGCATATAACATGAACTGAATAGAAGTTTGTAAACTAAAATACTGAAATAACTGATATCTGTATGCCTTGGTCAAACAACGTTGAGACTGAACTACTGGTCTAATTACTAGACTGAGACTATGGGAGCTATCATCTAACCGACATGCCCTAATCTAATCTAATCGGGGTCCAACTTGTAACCCCATTTAGAAGGGTGTTAATACCGTGCCATGGGTACTAACGCTGGCTATATGGATCCACTGTACTGATGTACTATCCCAAAGGTCTAAGGGTGTCAATCCAGAAACTGATGGGTGATACCTGTGAGATAGTCAATCCTACAATGATGTGTGACTTCTCATATCCTATGCTGACTACATAGTTCTAGAGTTTAGGGACTGCTACTAGCGACTCTGCCTATCTGACGGAGAAGCCACCATCCCTACACTCGCTCAGTGCTAAGTCTTACTCCAAACCAAATGACACTGAGTTATTGACTATTTCGAGTTTAACTGACTAATCTAGTAATTGTCATAATATGTAGTCTGAAGTTATTCTAAAGATACTTAGACAGGACTAAATAAGCAGCTATGGTTTTCGGGTATTCAATACCCCCAGAACTCAAAAGCAATAATAGTAACATGATACTTAAGCTTGAAGGACATATCATTAAGGCTTTTATCAAACATGTATTCCTGTAGGTATTTTATCAAACACTTGTAGTTCATAGTTTGGTCAAATCATAGGAATGTTAAGGAACATGTAGTAATAGCATGAATTCAACATGAATAGTACAAAATCATGAGTAATTCAATGAATGGTAACATTTAAACATGGAGAATTGAATAATAACAATAATTTCATCTATACATGGTGTAAGATCCTAGTTCATGGAGATTCATGGGAGAAATCATAATTTAAAATCAAAATAACTTGAAAAGATCACAATTTTGTAACTTAAATCGGATACTTGGATTCCATGTGTGAAAGGAACCCGCGGATGAACATTTAACATACATGGGTTAATGAATATGAGAATATTGATAGAGAGTTCTTAAGCTTTGGTCTTGAATTTGAGAGCTAGAGTTTTTATCTTCTTGAAGAGAATGGATCCCCTTTTGAGTAATTTGAGAATAATGGGCATATAATGCCCTACTGGGCTTTTAATTTCGTATTTAGGATGAGTTTAGGGCTTAGGAAAAAGACCAAAAAACCCTTTGGAATTTAAAAATGCAGAACTCGAAAATTGAAATTCCTGATTTTTGGCCTTGGTGCGATGCGCCACTATTGCGCTAAGCCACTGAAAATGGACAATTGGGACCTGAAAAATCACCGCGACGCAGAGCTATCACGGTAAGCCTTTTGAATGCCATTTTTTCCACCTACACGACACGCCATGATCACGGAGGCTCACTAGAAAGTTACAATTGTAATTTAGGCTGGCTCTGCGACGCGCTAGTGAGCAAAATGACGGTGTTTAACGTCTGAAACTTAAAATTGCCATAACTTCTTACCCGGTTATCGAATTTAGGCAAATTTTATGTCGTTAGAAAGCTAATTGAATTTCCTACGCAATGGTAGGATCTAAACTGAAAAGTAATGGGTATTTAGAAAATTTTATTTATGAATACTTATGTATAGGGACTTAAATTATGCTAGGGAAATATGGGGTATTACAATATTTCTCCCTTCGGATCATTCATCCTAAAATGAGATTGGTTAAGTTGAGGAAATTGATGGACTGAGCTTACACACTGAACATACATATCTGATGCATAGAATGCATAATAGAACTGATTTGTAAATGCACGACTGACATGAACAATGATGTGTAACTGAAACTGAGCATGATAGATAGAAATCTTAAGAAGACTAGTACCTTGAACCGAATATGGATTCGAAGAGAAAGGATGATGGTACTTGGTCTGCATATCTGCTTTTGCTTCCCAAGTGGCTCCCTCAACGGCCTGATTCCACCAAAGAGCTTTGACTAGTGGATTTTATTTGTTTCTTAGTCTACGAACTTGACGGTCAAGAATTTCGATTGGAAATTCCTCATAGGAAAGCCTGTTCTGAACATCTACAGTTTCTAGGGGAACAACTACAGCTGGATCACAAATACACTTTTTCAACAGTAAGTCATGGAACACTGGGTGTACTGAAGCTAGATCTAAAGGCAACTTAAGCTCATAAGCTACCTTTTTGAAATAACTGAGAATCCTATAAGGACAGACATATCGGGGACTGAGTTTCCCTTTCTTGCCGAACCTCTTCACTCCCTTCAAGGAAGAGATTTTCCAGTACATAAAATCACCAACCTTAAACTCTAGATCCTTTCTCCTTATATCTGCATACAATTTCTGTCGGCTCTGGGCTACTCTAAGCCTTTATTTGATTAACTAAACCTTCTTTAAGGCATGAAACACTAATTCAGGCCCTACTACTGCGGCCTCACCCACTTCAAACCAACCTATCGGGGATCTATATCTCCTACCATAGAGAGCTTAAAATGGATACATCTGAATACTAGAATGATAGCTATTATTATATGAGAATTCAATCAAAGGCAAGTGGTCATCCCAACTACTTTTAAAATCAACTATGCATGCTCTCAGCATATCTTCAAGAGTTTGAATGGTCCTTTTTGCTTGACTATCTGTCTGAGGGTGGAAGGCTGTACTAAGGTGGACTTGGGTACCAATACCTTTTGGAATGGTTTCCATAAATGAGAGGTAAACTAGGTACCTCATTCTGAGATGACAGATAAGGAAACATCGTGCAACCTAACCAACTCTCTGAGATAGAGTTTGGCATAGTCCTCAACTGAATAAGAGGTATGGACTGGCAAGAAATGAGATGAGTTGGTTATCCTATCTATGATAACCCAAATAGAATCATGTTGATGATAGGTATGAGGCAAACCTATGACAAAATCCATGTTCACTTCCTCCCACTTCCAAATGGGAATACTGAACTCTTTCATGGACCCACTAGGCTTCTGATGCTCAATCTTAACTTGCTGACATGTAGAACACTTAGCTACTAACTCTGTAACATCTCTTTTCATCCCACTCCACCAATAGATCTCCCACAAATTGTACATCTTAGTGGCCCCTTTATAAATAGAATAACGCGCACCATGTGCTTCTGCAAGAATTTATTGGCTTAAGTTATCAACACCAGGCACATATAGCCGACCCTAACAATACAGCACACCATCTCCCCCTTGGGAGAAAACCTTCACTTTCTGGTCTCTGACTGATTCTTTCAACTTAACGAGACTGGGATCCCTATCCTCCTTTTCCTTCACTTCGAAAACTAGACATGATTTTGAATTACTCTGTACCCATACACTACCTTCTGCTGAATCGATTAAATGGATATTTAGTCGGGAAAGCTGATGGACTTCCCAGGCTAATTTCTTCTTACCATTCTCAACATGAGAAACACTACCCATAGACGACCTAATAAGAGCATCAGCCACTACATTGGCCTTGCTCGGATGATACAAAACACTCATGTCATAATCTTTCAATAACTCCAACTACCTCCTCTGACGTAAATTTAAGTCTTTCTGAGAGAACACATACTGAAGGCTTTTATGATCAGTGAATACATCAACATACACCCTATACAAATAATGCCTCCAAATATTAAGACAAGCACTACAGCTTCTAGCTCGAGATCATGAGTCGGATAATTCTTTTTATGGGGCTTAAGCTGTCTGGAGGCATAGGCTATAACCTTACCCTCTGCAAGAGGACACAACCCAAACCTACTCTGGATGTATCACAGTACACAAAAAACTCATCTGAAGTATCTAGAAAGGTAAGAACTGGCACTGAGGTGAGTCGAGTCTTTAATTCCTGAAAGCTCTTCTCGCAAGAATTTGACCACTAAAACTTAAATTTCCTCTGAGTCAATCTGGACATGAGGGATGTAATAGATGAAAACCCTTTTAACAAATCGACATTAATAGCCAGCTAAACCTAAGAAACTCCTGGTATCTAATGGAGAGATGGGTCTAGGCTAGTTTCTCACTACTTTGGTTTTTTGAGGATCAACCCTAATGCCATCACTAGAAATAATATGGCTAAGGAAAGCTACTGATCTTAGCCAGAATTCACACTTACTGAATTTAGCGAACAACTGGTGAGCTTTAAGAGTCTGTAACACTATTTTGAGATAATCTGCATGATCCTTTTCACTACGGGAGTAAACAAGAATGTCATCAATGAAGACTATGACAAATATATCCAAGTACTGCTTGAACACTCGGTTCATCAAGTCCATAAAGGCTATTGGGGAATTTGTAAGACCAAAGGACATGACTAGAAATTCAAAGTGACCATACCAAGTTTGGAAAGTTATTTTTGAAATGTCATATTCCCTGACTCTAAGCTGATTCTATCCTGATTTGAGGTCTATCTTAGAAAAGTAACTGGCACCCAAAAGTTGGTAAAATAAGTCATCGATTCTAGGAAGTGGATATTTATTCTTGATGGTGACTTTATTCAACTGACGGTAATCAATACACATTCTTAGAGAACTATCTTTCTTATGCATAAATAGAACTGGTGCACCCCACGGAGAGACGTTGAGTCTGATAAATCACTTATTTAAGAGATCCTTCAACTATTCTTTTAGTTCTTTGAGTTCATCTGGAGCCATTCTGTATGGAAAAATAGATATAGGCTGAGTATCTGAAAGAAGGTCTATTTTAAAGTCGATTTTCCTTTCGGGAGGAACTCTGAGAAGATCTTCAGGGAATACATCTGGAAATTCCCTGGCAATTGATACTGACTCAAGGATTGGAGTCTCTAAATTTAACTTTAACACGATGGTAAATACACCCCTTGGATATCATCTTTCTCACTCTAAAGTACGAAACAAGCTGAACCCTAAGAGTTGTAGTACTACCCCTCTATTCAAGGATTGGTTTATTTTGGAATTCAAAATGAACTATTCTATTTCTATAATCAATTGAGGCACAACAAGAGTAGAGCCAATCTATGCCAAGAATGATGTCAAAATCCTTTATCTCTAACTCCATGAGATCAACTAAGGTAACTTTTTAAGATATTATGGTCGGATAGTTCCTGTATACTTGTCTGGCTATAGTGGAAACATCCACTGGGATAGACATTGAAAAGGGCTCTGCCAGAGTTTTGGGACTGGCTTCAAAGTTGGCAGCTATATATGGAGTTACAAAAGAAAAAGAATCTCTAGGGTTTAATAAAGCACAAACATGTAAGTGGAAGACCTAACATACCAGTAACTATGTCGGGAGAATTTTCCTGATCTTGGCGAGATAGAAAAGCATATAATCTATTTGATCGCTGACCACTGGTAGCACTGGAAATGGCACCCTGCTGAGTTGGGCGACCAAATGGAACTGGCGACTGATTGGACCGTCCCTATTGACACAACTCCCTACCTTTCTGAGCAACTACCCGACACTCTCGAATTCGATGGCCTGGATTTCCAAATTTGAAGCACACATCACTGCCTACTCTACACTCACTCTGATGGTATCTACCATATTTTTGACATAAAGGATTTGTATGGATACTATTAACACTACCCTTAGACTTAGAGCCTCCTGCCCTATCCCGACTATCATTTTTAAATTTGGGTACTGGGGCAGTGGCTGAAAAGGGTGCTGGGGCTGAAGACCTTTGATGAAACTGAGAATGATTACCACGTTCTAAACTTTACTGATTGAAATTAAACTACCCATTCTAGCCCTCTTGTTCCCTCTCGCTCTTTCCTTAATCTTTTTCTCCTCTATTTGTTGAGCAAGGACCATTAGCCTAGACAAGTCCGTCTCCCTAATCAGCATTATGGTCCTACACTCCTTGACCATATTATATGATACGCCAGACATAAACTTACTCATCTTGGACCTGCTGTCAGCTACCACATGAGGAGCATATATAGTTAACTGAGTAAACTTGAGGGAATACTCCTTTATTCTCATACTGCCCTACCTTAAGTTTATAAATTCTAACACCTTGGCCTCCCTCAACTCCAATGGGAAAAATCTATCTAATAAAGCTATGGTAATCTCTTTCCATTCTACAGCCCCTGCATTAATATCCCTATAAGCCTTCCACTGCTTAAAGCAAGTATGGGCTACATCCTACAACTGATATGCAGCCAACTTAACACCCTCACTAGATATTACCCCCATAGCATCAGTTACTATCTGAACCATAGCTAAGAATTTCTGTGGACCCTCTTCAGACTTGGATCCTATGAAAAAAGGAGGATTCATTCGGGTGAAGCCCCAAATCCTGGTTGTAGTAGTATTAGCCACTAGGTTGGCCAAAATAGCAGCTAGCCATTCATTCTGAGTTGCTATGGAATTGGAGAGAGTGGTGAACATAACTCTGAATTCTACGTGAGAGATATGCTCATCCAGATGATCTTCCTAGATGGATGGAGGTGCTGGCTGGTTTCCTGCTCCCCTTCTATTATTCTTTTAGGGTGGCATATTCTATAAATGGAAGGAAGAAATGGATTAGATTGAGACTTTAACTTGAGCCCATTCTCACTCGATCAACATGAATACTAAAATAAGGGAAAACTTTTTCCTAAATGACTTGTAGCTTTTTGCCCATAAGTGTGACGCACTACACACTTATGCTTTCAGACTTCCTAGGACACTTTAAAACCTTAGGCCGTGATACCAAGTTTGTAATGCCCCGAGAGTGCACCCTGGGTGTCATACGATGCTTACAGTCTCAAAAGACCATAAGATAACGCATGAGCTAGTACCTACTATGAGCACTGAATAACCCAATCATAAATGCAAAAAAATAACTAATATGCCATAAGGTTTTAATAATGGAAACATATACTAAGTTATCAATCTAAGAAAAATAAACAGTTGTTTGAATTTGATAAAATAATGTTAAAATTGAGTAACTAACTGACAAGATGATTAAAGTCTGAATACTGAATAACTTACTATAATATCTAAAAGCCTTTAAAATGAATAACTATGAGTGGATGAGACAGGCCCCAACTAACTCCAACTAACTACTAGACTGAAAGAATGAAATAAAATAATTCATCCTCAAAATATGAGGACTCACCAATGCTACTGTTGAGAGTTTGAGAAGTCTAAGCGAAGTCCAAGAATTGGGTATCAACACCTATGATATAATACATCATAGCGCAAAAGAAAGGTATGAGATCAGTACTTTGAATATACTGGTATGCAAAATGAGGTAGGCTAATATGCATGGTTCATAAACAAGAATAATAATTGTTTGAAAACATATGTAAACACAAAGTACTGAATAGAAAGCATGAAATCTGTAGATTCTAAAAAATGTAAAATCTATAAATACTGTGTATGCATGAAAGTCTATAAATACTACAGGTACATAAAATCTATAAATACTGGGGATGCATGACCAAGCATATAACATAAAATGAATAGAAGTTTGTAAACTAAAATATTAAAATAACTGATATCTGTATGCCTTAGTCGAACAACGCTGAGGTTGAACTACTGGTTTGATTATTGGAATAGGGCTGAGGGAGCTATCATCTAACCGACATGCCCAATCTAAGCTAATCGAGGGTCCAAACAGTAACCCCAGTTGGAAGGGTGTTAATACCGTGCCACAGGTACTAACGTTGGCTCTATGGATCCACTATACTAATGTACTGTCCCAAATGACTAACGGTGTCAAGCCTGAACTAACGAGTGACCCATGCGATATGGTTAATCCTACACTGATGGGTAACTTCTCATATACTACGCTGGCTATGTAGTTCTAGAGTATAGGGACTGCTACTAGTGACTTTACCTCTCTGATGGGGAAGCCTCCATCCCTACACTCACTCGGTGCTAAGTCCTACTCCCAACTGAATGAAACTGAGTTACTGACTATTCTGAGTTTAACTGACTGATTTAATTATGCTCATAATATGTAGTCTGAAGTTATTCTGAAGATACTAAGACTGAACTAAATAAGCAGCTATGGGTTTTGTGTATTCAATACCCTCAGGACTCAAAAGTAATAATAGTAACATGATTCTTAAGCTTGGAGTACATAGTATGAAGGCTTTTAACAAACATGTATTCTTGTAGGCATTTTATCAAACACTTGTAGTTCATAGTTTGGTCAAATCATAGGAATATTAAGGAACTTGTAGTAATAGCATGAATTCAACATGAATAGTACTAAATCATAATTAATTCAATTAATGATAACATTAAAATGTGGAGAATTGAATTACAACAATAATTTCATCTATGCATGGTGTAAAATCCTAGTTCATGGAGATTCATGGGTGAAATAATAATTTAAAATCAAAATAACTTGAAAAGATCACAATTTTGTAACTTAAACTGGATAATTGGACTCCATGGGTGAAAGGAACCCATGGATGAACATTTAACATACCTAGGTTAATGAATTTGAGAAGATTGATGGAGAGTTCTTGAGCTTTGATCTTGAATTTAAGAGCTAGGGTTTTTGTGTTCTTGAAGCGAATGAATCCCCTTTTGAGTAATTTGAGAATAATGGGCATATAATGCCCTACTAGGCTTTTAATTTCGTGTTTAGGATGAATTTAGGGCTTAGAAAATGACCAAAAAGCCCCTTGGAATTTAAAAATACGAAACTAGAAAGCTGAAATTCCCAATTTTTGGCCTTGGCATGATGTGCCACTATCGCACCAAGCCACTGGAAATGGACAATTGGGACCTGGAAAATTACCGCGACGTGTAGCTATTGTGGTAAGCCTTTGGAATGCCATTTTGGCCACCTTCATGATGCACCATGATCATGAAGGCTCACTGGAAAGTGACAATTGTCATTTAGACTGGCTCCACGATGTGCTAGTGCGCAAAATGACGGCGTTTAATGACTGAAACTTAAAATCACCATAACTTCTAACCCAGTTATCGAATTTGGGCAAATTTTATATCATTAAAAAGATAATTGAATTTCCTATGTAATGGCAGGCTCTAAACTAAATAGTAATAGGTATTTCAAAAAATTTATATATGAATACTCATATATTTGGACTTAAATTATGCTAAGGAAATATTGGGTATTACATAAATTAACCATCTAATACAATAGAGTAATCATTGGATACAATAAAAGAACCATCAGATTAAAAATTTGATGTAATAGATTAAGCATATGATGCAACAAATTAACCATCTGATGCAATAAATTAACCATATGGCGGAATAGATTAACCATCTAATGCAACAGATGTATCGGATAAACAGAGGAGCCATCGAATTAAAAATATGATGTAATAGATTAACCATATGATGCAATAAAGAAACCATCAATTTAAAAATCTGATGTAATAGATTAATCATCTGATGCAATAGATAAACCTTTTGTTGGATAAAATCCTATCAACTATTCCAACAGGACATGTCCAAGACTTGATTTTTTCAACTGATCATTCATCTGTAGCGATAGGCGACCCTTCTGTTGAAAGAAATCTAAACAATACTGTCTGTTGATAACTATTCCAATAGATCACTCATATATTATAATAAATATGTGATATGTTGCACATGTCATTCATTTGTCTCAACAGATGAGTGATATATTTTGTATTGTTCCAGCAAATTATTCATCCATTGCAACATGTTAGTTATTTGGTGCAACAAATAGCCTACCTGGTGCAACAGATGTGTGATCTGTTGGAACTGTTATTTTATTGTTATGCATGTTAGATTTACTGTTATCCCTTTTTAATGATGTAATAATACACTATAATATATTTTATGTTCATGTTAGTTTTAGATAATATGGCTCCTAAAAGAATAGAAACCGAATCAAGTCCAAGTAAAGGAACAAGTGAAGTAGCTAGGCTCCATCCACCACTCTATGAGCTTTCTTTACAAGCGTTATCTCAATCCGAAGCATAACATGATGAACACAGGGAGGATGAATGTTTCAAAAGAGATGATCCAAATGCTAATAGCCCTTCCACCGCAGAGATGGTCAAAACCTTCAGCATTGATCATTATCCTATAAGAATGTAGTGCGATGGTGCCCCAGATTTAATGGGTGATTTCATGATTAAGTCATCCATGGGAAAATACTTTGACGCCTTCAAAAAATACTTCAAGAACAAAAATTGGATGCTTATTTTAGGGATAGTTACTTTGGGCAATAGCTTGATTTGCCTAAGGACAACAGTGTTTGTTTCTAAATGAAAATGGTATATGATCTTCTCAAGCGTAGGTTTATGTATGAAAGCAAAGATAAGATAGATGAGGTATGGATAAATTACTATGGCATGCCTGTTTGTTTTGGTTGGAAGGAGTTTTCCATAGTTACTAGACTAAAATATTATCCTCCTTCTCCTTCTTATGTTATACCTATTCTAACCTAAATAAAAGCACCCCGCATACCCAAAAAAGGCAAAGGCAAGTCGAGTGATCATGATGACCTGTAGTCCATTGTTGTTCCAAGCTTCAAAAACAAAAAATTGATAGAAGTGTTGAAAGGTAAAAGAATTTCAAAGAATCACAAGTAATTATTGTGCTTGGTTTGGTTTATACATAATATTTTTTGGGCGAGAGACATTAACAACAACATAAGCATTGGTTTAATAAATCTCTCTAAGGATCTTGACGTATTTAACAACTATCCTTGGGGTTATGAAAGCTTCAAAGTGACTGTGGAATATTTGTTTACTCTGTTAATGCCAAAGACAGTCAACTTATATGACTTTTCATGGGCTTTCATGGTAAATATTTCTTTTATTATGATATGATTCATTTTTTATTCAATAATGGTTTTGATTTATTACGTTATTTTATAGGCTTGGGCGTTTGAAGCAATTCCTTATTTGAGACAACAAGTGAACTATCAGGAAGAAGTTTCCTGTCCAAGAATCTTAAGATGGTTATCGGCCAAAACTAATAAAAATGCAAAATTTTTTGATCTCTTCAATCCCCCACAGGATTAAGTAAGTATAATTATAATTAAGTTTTTATTTTAATTAATGATTTTTTTGGATGATCTAATCATTATTCTAATATATTAAATGATTTATGTTATATTGTTCATCCATCGCTTGTTGCGATCAATCGTGAGTTAAAGATGCCATTTTTTCTTACTTTACGATCTGTGCAAACTTTATCGAACCTTAAGGTCATTTATAGAATAAAAATAGAATTTTTTGGAGCAACAACCATCATAAGAAAAATAATTTTGAAGGGTGGCTTGTTGTTGTTGATAATTTAGTGTTGATAGAGCTATTGGTGGTGTTAGTGGTGCTACTATTGGTGCTAATGATGCTCCTCTTAAAGTTTCTAAAATAAAACATTATGAGTATGATCATACTGGATATACAGATTTTGCCTCTCTTAGCTAATGTTCTACAAGCAAATGTCCAGACTGAAAGGCGAAACAAGATGTAGTGATTAATGCTACTAATGAATTAACTGCTTCTGTAAAGAAATTTACATCTAAGAGGGATATCATCCATCAAAGAGAATTTTATATCCATCCACTCCATTAGAGATTAAGGCTAAGAGGAGAAGGAAAGTAATTTTCAAGCCATTATCAAGCATCCAAAAAGCGAAATTACAACTCCTATGTCTGTGTGTTGCATTATTAAGCAATGTAAAATGGCCGAAGAGAGCAACAAAAGCTGAAGAAGGTGAATATACATCATCTATTCCAACTAAAAACAAATACATATTTTTTCAATAGATGACACATCTGCTAAAAATTATTAAATAGATATATACATCTGTTGCAACAGTTTACCAACCGGTTGCTTCTATTGCAACATATGTCTCATCTATTTTAGAAAATCAAAAGCTCTATATACCACTTTTATTTGTACCAATAGATGACCTATCTGCTGCAACGGATGGGTCATCTATTGGGACAAATTAAATCAAAGCTACCTACCATTTCAGTTTTTTCAAACAGACGAGTCATATGGAAATTATCATACAGGTCTTTCTCATATTATAATTTGTCCCAACAGTTGATCCATCTATTGCAACAAAAATATAATTTGTTTGGGACAATTTAAAAAGGGAGAAAGACCTGTTTGATTTTCTAAAATAGATGAGTTATCTTTTTCTATTTTTTGTATCTCCGTGAGTAGCATTGAATAATTTTGTATTTTCAGGTGGATGTCACTGTAGAAGCTACTGCTGAGTAGTATTGACAATATGCTACTCTTTTTATGGAAATGTGGAGAACAAAAAGTACAACAATCGTACGCAAGAGATATTAAAGATCCACAACGATCAAAACCGAATTCCATAGCACTGGATGAAGAACACCTTGTCCATATTGAGTAGATCTTTATAGTTTGAGTCTGCCAAAGTAATAACCTCACACCTCCTTAGGAATTGTTGACATCAAAACTTAAATTATTGATCTATTTGTTGAGATCTGCACTATAGCAATTTTTAACATTTCATTTATTTGTTGATTTATTTCATGTAATTTTTGAAGGCTTCAATTTATTTTAGTTTGTCTATGAATTTTATTTTATCCCTAGATTTGAACTTATTAATTGAAATAGAATACTGATTCAAATATTACAATAGATAAGATATCTGTCGTAATAGCCGACACATATCAGTTGGAAAATATCATACAAATTTATAAATATGTTGCAAAAGGTAGGTAATCTATTGAAAATTATCAAACAGGTTTTTCCACAGTTGTAATAGAAAGACTTAGATAGAAACATCAACATAATACAACAGATGACCAACATATTGCAACAGATAAACTTTTGTCAGAATATCTATTATAACAATTGGACAATCTGTTGCATTATAAAAAATTTAAATTTCATTAGACATAAAAAATTGTCCCTACATATAAAGTGAAGTGACTTGAAATAAAAAAGGTGGAACCCATCGACAGTGTTTATTTTAAATACCTAAAATAAAATAGGCATCAAGTATACAGTGTTCATTTTAAACACCTAAAATAAAATTGTCATCAAATGTGTCAATTTGAAACTTTTTTCCTATTTGCAGCTCGTGTGTAATTCACGTAGCCAAGGCTTGTTGAACCCCTATTTTTGCTTACTTGACGTCTGATTTGGCCCCCAATGGTTATTTTTCTCCCATTGTCTTTTATATTCATCTTCTTCCAAAAATTAAACCCTAAATTCCCAAATCTTCTTCTTCTTTTTCTTCATCATCTTTTTTTCTCTATCCAAATTCTTCAAATTATTTGTATTTTATTTTTCTGCATATTTTTTTTCAGTTTTTCAACTGAGCTTGACAATGTTGAGCTCATCCTCCAGTATTTGTTGTGATAAAGATGTTCGATATTGTAAGTGTGGTCATGAAGCTCTATCAAATACTTATTGGACTTAACAAAATCTAGCTCGTAGGTTTTTTACTTTTAAGATTTCAAAGGTAATAATTTTTTTAATTAGTTGATTAATTATTGACTAGTAATTATTTTGAAATTGTGGTCCTATTATTATAGAAGTTGGACGGATGTGATTACTTTAATTGGTATAAAAAATGACACCCTTCACAAGAAAATTGTGTAAGCTGGGGGTTGTTGAAGAAATTCAAAACTTTTGAAGAGATACAAAATCGAGCAAGAAGATACTACATTGTTGAAATTATTGCTACTGATTTGGTATTGTTGTGCACAAGGATATTCAAGCCTAATTGCTAAAATTTTCATGTTGGTCTATTTGTAATTTCTACTGGTTTAGTGTTGCTGAGCACATGGATATTCAAGCGTAATTGTTGAAAAATATCAAACAGCTTTAGACATATGTTGCAATATGTAGGTCATCCATGGGAAATTATCAAGCAGGTCTTCCCACTATTAAATAGAAAAGACTTAGAAACATCAGCATAATGCAATAGATGACCAACCTATTGCAATAACAAAACTATCTTCCAGAACAGATAGAATATATTTTACAAAAGATGGACAATCTGTTGCATTGTAAAAAATTTAACTTTCATCAGATAAAAAAATTGCCACTACATATATGTAAAGTATGTAAAGTGAAGTGACTTGAAATAAAAAATTATTTTTCATAGGCTCTTCTTTATACACAGGCACCAAGCATCAAGTTAGTACCCCATGAGCTCAGACCTCTTGCATGTTTGCCATAACGTTGTCACATAGAAAGGTTGTTGGCTCAGTCATTTCTATGCCAGTCAGCAAACATCCGATGTGTGCAAGAGCATGAAACCCACACACGACAATGATTTTAATTTTTGGAAGGTACATGTCCTTGTTTTGACCTTCAAAATCCCATTGTTGCTTCATCAACACTTCTATTGAAAAATGATCCATCAGTTCACTTTGCCTCAACAAGATAAGGAACAACTCCAACAGTGGCTACATGTGGGTAAAAAAATTGGCCTCGTCCAAGGCAGGTAAGTTGGAGTCATAAAACTTGATCTTTTCCTCCTCGAGTAGTATCTCAACATCCCGATAATGTATACCGTCCACATTTGTGACTCGAAGAATCCTCTTCACCTCGGTCTAGCTCTTGCTGTATGGATTTGGCCTCTACCCTCTAACATATTTTATCATTTTTTATTCCATTGGAACTCAAAAAGTAATGAATCAAATCCTATACCATTGGGAGTTGCCGCTAGCTTACTGAGATCATCATACCTATCCTTGAGATTCTTGTAAAATTTAAGGTCCATTATCCTATTGGCAGCATCATAAGATTTCGAGTATGCTAATTGTCTACTCCTTATAAGGTAGAAAATTTCTTCAACATACTGTGATATAAGAAGTCAATTTTTAAACAGGTTGGTAATTGTAAAGAAGGAAAACATAGTAGAAATATGCAATGGATGGTTTATCTGTTGCAGAGGGTTTTCTATATTTGTTCATAGATTATCCATCTGACGTAACTTATACAAGAGATAGATAATATATTGCAGAAAAACCACCACAAGTAGCACCAGAATGCACATATGTTGCAACAGATGACACATCTGTTGCGTATCTTCTTCTTCATGGAGTAGATTAGAAAGTCAGGTTAGGAAAAGTAAAATTACCCTATCTATGTACTGCGTACGCATATCTTTCATACTTCTGAAGTCTTGGGTGGAAAAGGTATGGATGGGGTAATCTTGTGCGCCTTGCTTGGCATTCTTGGCCCGTCACAGATCCCTCTTCTCTTTGGCACCAATTTCCGTGTATATTTTCTCCTTCTTGAATGACCCCTGAACTTTAACAACTTTTAGAGAGGGAGGGTTTGCAATATTTTTGGATTTCCAATTGGAGAGTACTTGGGTAATTGTTCTTTTCTTCTTCCCAATCACCACTGTAGGAGTCAATGACTCCTTCAACTTCTTGGATGGTGTGATACCCCTCTTGGATTTTAACTCCTCAACAGCTTTAGCGATAGCCTCTACTTTTTCAATGAGTTTATCCTGGCTATCCTTGCACTCTTTACATTTGCAACGAGAATATGAGGGTGAAGAGGGGTAAGAGGGACCGGTGTAAGGGTGAGAGGGACCTGTGTAATTGTAAGAGGGACATGTGAAAAGGGTGTTTTCAAACATAATTATTTTTTCTTGAGCATTAATATGCTCAACATCATGACTGGTAGCAACATCAATATGCTTGCCACCAACATCAACAACTTCACTAGTAACACCCCAGAAGAAGAACCCAGATCTATTACAGTAGGTTGGTCATGAAGAGCCTTAACATTACGCTGACCTTGCCTAACTGCTCTTCTTATGGCTATTTCTCCAGCCAATTCCTTCTTTATTAACTCCACCATTGAGTCTGCTATTATATCAACAAGACCTAGAGTAAAAAAGAAATTCATCCCCAACTCCTGCTCAGTAGGCACGATCTATGAATGCACAACCTATAAAAAAAAGATAGATACATTTAAATCGTATAATAATTTGCAGTCAGTTGGGTTGCATGTTAACACAAACAACTTATGCAACAGATGATTTTTCTGTCGCAATAATTGATCTTTCTGTCGCAATAGATTAACAATATATTGCATCAAATTACCCATCTATTGCATAATTTAAAGTAGATGGGTAATCTATTAAGTCAGGTTCAGAGAACCAAAGCAACAGATGGGTAATCTGTGCAAAGTATGAATCATCTGTCGTAATAAATTATATATCTATTATACCAGTTGCAATGGATGGAACTTATGCAACAGATGATCTATCTATTGTAATAGCTAATTTGTATGTCACAATAAATTAATAATATGTTTCATTAGATTACCCATCTATTTCATAATTTATAGTAGATGGATAATCTATTGAGTCGAGTTCATAGAACTAGAGCAACGAATGGTTAATCTATTGTGAAATATGGATCATCTATCATAATAGATTATTTATTTGTTGCACTAGTTACAGTAGACAGGTAATTTGTTGCAACAGATGGCCTATCTATCACAACAGATGGAACATCTATTTCAATATATTTCCTTGAGTCTTATTATTTTACTTGAAATAAGATGTACTGCATCATCTAGAGGTTTAAAGAGACCAGTCTCCTTAATTCTTATATTGCTCTTTGCAGCCAACCACCTAAGGATCCTTGGATGAGAAACCTCATTCAGGTAATCCTTGACCCGCTTTCGGAGGTGAGGAATGGCTTCAAATGCCCAAGCCTAAAAAATGTAGACAGGAGGCAAGCAAAAAAAATTCATAATTGTTATTCAATATAAATTAATGGTTGAGTAAGCAAATATTGATTAAATTTACCATAAAAGCCCAAGGAAAGCCGTATAATGTGATCGTCTTTGGGGATAGCTTTGTTAGTAAATATTTGATAGTCAAGTAGTAGATGTCATATCCCCAGGGATAATTGTTGAATTTCTCAAAATCCTTAGCAAGCTTCAAAAAATCATCTTCTATGACTTTATTGACGTCTCTTGACAATATAACAGAATGGGCAAACCAAACTAAGCACAACTGCTCTCTATACTGCTTTGGTATGGTTTTATCCTTGAGATGTTTTATCAAATTATTGGCTTTGCACCTACGTCCAGCAATGTCCAACAACCCAACTATTTTTTCTTGCATTTGTTGGTTTTGGTGGGTGGTCGTTGGGACAATGCCTTACCACTATTTGATGGTGGTGGTTTAGCTGTCCTTCTTGCCTTGGAACTTTTGCGTGGTATTTCCTTTGTGAGAGGTTCTTCTGGACGATCGCATCTTAAGCCCGTCACTATGGCAAACTCTTTCAAGCCAAAACAAACTGGCATGCCATAGTAGTTGATCCAGATTTCATCCATATATTCCCCCCTCCTTCGAATTTTTATCATCACTCGCGTACTTGATCTTGTGCTTAAGAAAACCATATATCGTGCTCATTTGGAAATAGGCAGTTTAGTCCTCAGGTAGCTCAAGAAAGTGTCCAAAGCATCTCTTCTTAAAAGTCCGTCTATGTTTTCATTCTTCATAATATTCCTGAATTCGTCAAAAGGTTTTCCCAATTGACATTTAAGTACAAGATCACCAGTTAGTTCTACAGGGTCATCTATAAGCATTGCAACTTGAAACCTATCAATACTAATAGTTTTGATAGCCTCGTGCTGGGATTTCAATTTTAATTCATGCCTCATTGGTGATGCATTATCACCCCTTTTCTCATTTTCTTCCCCCTCTTCTTCTTGTTTATCTTCTTCTTATTCATCATCCTTACTTTCATTTTCCTCATCACCATCTACAGAACCTTGTCCACCTCTCTCAATATCATTTTCATAACGTTCCTCAGCTTCACTTTTCCCTGACTACAATTGTTCGGGAAACTCCTCCGAATCCCTCTATAATATAGCCTTTTTTGTTAGGTGGTCAGAAGTTGATGATCCACTTTCACTTTCTTTTCTTTAGGGAGACATGTTTTGCCTACAAACAATAGAAAAAAATTACATTGCAATTGATGTATGCATAAGTTTTAAAAAATACATGGAAAACACCACCAATATCGACACCACTAACAGCCAACACAAACACCACCAACCAATGCCACCAACACCACTACCAAAATCCACCACAAACACCACTAGTGCCACCACGACGACCAACAACACCTCCACCACGACTATCGATACCACAAACACCATCCAATAATACCGTGATATTCAACGGAATACTGCAACAAAACCTAGGATTTTCTCAGGTTCTTCCTATTATTTTACCATCAAAACTCAAAATTGTAAACCCATTCTCGAAGATAATACAACTAAAAGTCTTCTTTTTCATCATTAACTTAAAATCCCTGATTTTTAAATATAACTAATATAGAACTCTTCTCAAACTTTTTTACCTAAAAAGATAGAGAAAACAATGGATACAGGCAAGAATGATGTAAGAATTAAAACCTATGTGGTCAAAAATAGAAAGAAAATCAATCTGTTGTGAAGGGTTGAGAAGTTTGTTAAGTAGTTGTGGTCTGTATTTTTGAGAGATAAAAAGTGAGAACTCGAGATTTGAAATGTTGAAATATTTTATCCACAAATGGATGATGTGTATGGTTTGATTTTTATTTTTGAAAAGAAGAACAAGTTTTGAAAATATTAATTTGGTCCAAATTGATCTTAATTATATTTTAAAATTTTAAAAGAAATGCGTAATTTTTAATCATCTCATCACAGAATTGCTAAAAGGTTATAGTTGACCCTATGAACTCACCCATAATTCTAGCTTAAGAAATTTAGGTATTAGCTTGACAATAAGGTAATAAAAATCGTTTCAACTCAGCGTGATCGACCGATGACTCAAATTGGGAGAAAAGCAATACCAACATCATGCAATTGCCAAAAGACTCAATTGAAGTTGTACTTGATTCTATGAAATTACCCCTTGTTCTAGATTTATGAATTTAGGTATTAGCTTGACAATGATGTATTAAGAATTGTTTCAACTCAGAGTGATCGATCGATGAGTTAAGTCAGAAGGAATACAATACCAACATCATGCAATTGTCAAACACTCAATTGAACTTGTAGTTGACCCTATGAACTCACCCCTAGTTAGCTTAATCAATTTACCTATTACCTCAACAATCACCCCTAGTTAGCTTAATCAATTTAATTACCTCAACAATAAGGTAACAAGAATCCTTTCAACTAAGAGTGATCGATCGATGAATCAGGTCGGGAGGAACGCAATACCAACATCATGTACTTGCAAAGACTCAATTGAAGTTGTAGTTGACCCTATGAACTCACCCCTAGTTCTAGCTTAATCAATTAAAGTTGTAGTTGAACATATAAACTCAATTGAAATTATATAAAAACAAATGTTCAACCTGTTGCAACAGATGACTTATCTGTTGGAATTTATCAAAAAGATTAAGTTATCTGTTGCAACAGATTAACTATCTATTGTAAATTATCAAATATGCATTTCCATCTGTTGCGATAGATGACCGAGCCATTGGAAATATACAAACAAAAATTATCATCTGTTGCAAAGTATGACTTATATGTTTTAAGATCTCTTTTTATTTCAAAGAAATTTAGGTATTAGCTTGACAACGAGGTAATAAGAATCGTTTTAACTCAGAGTGATCGATCAATGACTTAGGTTAGGAGGAATGTAATACCAACATTATGCAATTGCGTAAAGACTAAATTAAGTAGTACTTAAACCTATGAACTCACCCCTATTTCTAGCTTAATCAATTGAGCTATTAGCTTGACAGTGAGGTAATAAGAATCATTTCAACTCAGAGTGATCGATCGACGACTCAGGTCGAGAGAAACGTAATACCAACATTATACAATTGCCAAAAGACTCAATTGAAGTTGTAGTTGACCCTATGAACTCAACCTTAGTTCTATCTTTAGAAATTTAGGTATTAGCTTGAAAATGAGGTAATACGAATCATTTTAACTCAGAGTGATCGATTGACAACTCAAGTCAGGAGGAACGCAATACCAACATCATATAATTGCCAAAAGACTCGATTGAAGTTATAGTTGATCCTATCAATTCACCCCTAGTTCTAGCTTAATCAATTTAGGTAGTAGCTTGAAAATGAGGTAATAAGAACTGTTTCAACTCAGAGTGATCGATTGACAACTCAGGTTAGTAGAAACGTAATACCAACATTATGCAATTGCTAAAAGACTCAATTAAAGTTGTAGTTAACCATATAAACTCACCCCTAGTTCTATCTTAATCAATTTAGGTATTAGCTTGACAATGAGGTAATATGAATTATTTCAACTCAGAGTAATCGATTGACGACTCAGGTTGGGAGGAACACAATACCAATATCATGTAATTTCTAAAGACTCAATTGACGTTGTAGTTGACCCTATGAACTCACCCTAGTTCTAGCTTAATCAATTGAAGTTATAGTTGAACATATGAACTCAATTAAAATTGTAAAAAAATAAATGTTCAACCTGTTGCTATAGATGACTTATCTGTTGGAACATATCAAATAGATTAAGTCATTTGTTGTAATAGATTAACTATCTGTTGTAAATTATCAAATAGGCATTTCCATCGGTTGCAATAGATGACTAAGCCAATGAAAATTTTCAAATAAAAATTGTCATCTGTTGCAAAGTATGATTTATATGTTTTAAGACCTTTTTTTAATTTTAAAGCAATTTCCTAATTTCCTGTCTGAGATAAAAAAGATAAAATACCAAGACGGTAAAAAATATTACTTGAATAACTCAAAAATCTTATCATTGAGAAGTCTTATCTTGTCTTTTCAATGTCACCATCTCCTCATGCCCCTCAAAGTTATTAATTAATATTTAAAACCCATATCTAGAATTCTCTTTTCTTGAGCCATAAATTAACTCAACTCCTCTCTCTTCTTTATTCAGAATTTTCTCTCTCCTCTTTGGGGTAATCACAATCATCTCCTTTTTTTCTCTCTTTTCTCTCCTTTTTCGGATGAGGAACCTTTCAGATCTCAACCAATTAATATATTTTCTCAACTAAAATGGGTGTTCTGATCCCTTTACATTTTAGACATTGCAGGTATGATTCACTGTTGCTCTTTTCTTTTAGTCTTCTTCTTTGTATGTTATTTAAATTAGATATTTACATCAGTTGTTAATATTGATTTACCCATTACTACTTTTTATTTATTGAGAAAATTGAAGGAAAGGTGACTTTCAAGTCTTGAATGAATGAACCAAAAAAAAGTCATCTATTGGGAGAACTTAAAAAGCCTTGTTGTCAGTATCATTTTTTTATGTCTTTTGTTTGTTACTTTGGTGGTGCTGTTGTTGGGGGTGTTGGTGTTGTTGGAACATGTGGTGTTTGTGTTATTTATGGTATTGGAATATATGGTGTTGTTTCTTAGTTGTTGATGTTACTGGTTGTGTTGCAATAGTTTCCTCAATTATTGCAACTGATGAATCAGCTGTTGGAACAGACAAAGCAACTATTGGAAGAAATCAAACCAGTAGCAAGGCTGGTTTGATTTATTCAAATAGATGACCCATCAGATGCAATATGCATCCATCTGTTGCCATAGATGCATCACCTATTGCATCATATAACTCATTAGTTGAACTGATGGGAAATCTGTTGCATCAGATGGGTTATCTATTGATTCATTCAATTTTTTGTTACCCTTTTATAATGTTCTTTTTGTTCTTCTCTTATTTAACATCAAATGTTTTTCTCTTGTTTGAAGACAAAAGGAAGTAAAACTGGATGAAATTTTCCCTGACTAGCATTAAAGGCAAGAGTAAAGATGGGTTCGGAGGAATAAGCTACTTACAGATGGAACCACTTAATATATAGGAGGTATATATTACTGATCAACCTATCGTGAAAACACACATCCAATACACAGATTTTGTGAATGTTGGATCTTTACCTATTAGGCGTTAATCTTTTAAAAAGTTATGGCATTTTATATTTAAGATTGTTAGGTTCAAAATGGTAAGGCTGAGGGACCAAGTAGGTGGTGCCGATACCCTGTTACAGTTTAATAAAGAATTTACTAAAGTTTATGTGTCAAGTTTAGAGAAGGGTTCAAGTCTTTGGTGGAAGTGTAAATATTCAAATAGTGATTAGACAGATTTTAAAGGTTCAATGGACTTTTGAAAGGCCTCCAAAACCCCGCACTGCTACAAATAAGGATGGAAATGAATATAGTTATTGATCTGGTCCAAATTTATATGGATGGGTAGCTCAAGGAGGATATTATACAGCAGAAGGTGATTGGAAGAATACCCGTGCAGGAAGGGGGAGGTGGAGAAGCCATATATCAACGGACCTTATTAAAGAAGAAACACAGGGTAGGAAGAAAAGTGTAGCGAAACTAGAAGATGAAATTAACATGAAAAATGAAAAAATTGAATGAGCCGCAAATGTGAAAGTGTACCCAAAAATAAAAATCCATCAGTCCATTTTGAAAAGGAAAATTTTGAAGTGGATTGGAGATGTATACTTTGTTAGGGGACTGCAACTAGCTATCGTGGCTTGAATGAAAACCCATAAAATGCAGGACTAGAACTCTAAGGTTTTAGATTTGCAAGCACCGATGATGGTAAGATTATCGGTCAGGAATAAAACCTGAACCTACAACTCTTGAAGTAAAAATAAGGGATCAAGCCAAGGTGGAAATGTCTCAAGTTAAACTTGGATCCCCTGCCTCATGTTTATGGCTCTGGTCTGTTCAAAGGCAGTGGAAACAACAAGGCATGGGATTTTTGCCCAACTTCAGACCTTTTTGTTTCTACTATAATTGACCTGAATAGAACCGCAAATAGAAGGCATGCGATGCAAGTCAGACTTTAGAAATTGATGCCTACATCTGGAGTTATTGGTTCAGGTTTCATTCTTGACGGAAAATCTTACCAATCATCTGTGCTCGCAAAGCTACTTTTATAGTTTTAGTCCTGCACTTTGTAGGTCTTCAATGAGGCCACGCTCGCTAGTCATAGTCCCTAGCAAACTGTCTAGCTCCAGTCCTCTTGAGTATTTTTCTTTTTCAAGAATGACTGATGGATTTTAATATTTGGATACACTTCCACATTTAAAGCTCATTCAGTTTTTTCATCTCTCAAGGCAATTTCATTGGCCAGATTCGGTAGAAGTTCCTTACTTTCTTCCGTATGTTTCCTCTTAAACAAGGTCTGAGATGATATATGGTCTTCTCCACCTCCCCCTTCTGCATAGGTATTCTCCCAAGCACCTTCTGTTGTATAATAGTATTCTCGAGCAACCCATCTATATAAATTTGGACTAGGGAAATTTCTATTGGTTTTCTATTCTTATTTGCTGCAGTGCGAGACTTCGGAGACCTTTCAAAAGTCCATTGCACCATTAAAATCGGTCCAATCACTATTGGATATTTACATTGCCACCAAACACTAGAAACCTTCTCCAAACTTAACACATAAACATGAGCAAAATTATCATTAAATTGTAACAGGGTATCAATACCACGTCTTGGAACCCTTTGGCCTTATCAATTCGCACCTATCAAACAAAACTGTAAAATAAAGGATCTTGTTTGAAGGATCAATGTCTAATTGGTAAAAAACTGCATCCATAAAATCATTGTACTTTATGTGTGTCTGTCATGATAGCCTGATCAATAATACAAAACTCCTATGCATGAAAGTGAATCCATTCATCTGCATGCACCTTATTCTTCCTACCCTATCAATGTCAGACAATGTTTATTATTCACTTTCCATCGTTAAGTAGTGTATAAGACTACGGAGGCTCAAAGGGTTACTATCTTCAATGTCATATGTCTGCTTGTCTGTCAAGAAAAAACAAGTGATACAAGTTATGACTTTTCACCATTTTTATTTTTAAATATTTTTATATAATAAGTCACCAATTTGGATTAATTAAGGTATGTGATGACTATTAAAATAAGTTGAACAGTTGTGACTTTTTGTCTAACATGTTCAAAATAGCTGATAAATCAAATCCCCCATCTGTTGCAACTGATGGATCAGCTGTTGCAATAGATGTCTCATCTGTTGCACATACGGACTATCAGTTACAACAAATGGTAAATTTATCGCACAAGTGGGTTATCTATTGTGATAGATGGATGATCTGTTTCAACAACTCAATAATAACTATTATTATTAATTCTCAAACCGTTTTGAAAAGGTGAGAATTTTGAAAGTAAAAGAAAAAGTTGCAAATTTTCACAGAAAACAAAAATCCAGCAGTTTGAATGTAATTAATTTAGTGGAGCTGAACAGTCATGCTTTTTTACCTAACACATTCAGATTCAATCCTCTATAAATAGGTCCCTCCTTAATCTCTATTCTACTCCCCTTTTATTTATTTCTTGCATTTTGTCTCTTCGTATTACATCTTCAACCACTTCTATTCAAAGAGCATATTCCTTTCTTATTGAGGTAAGTTTTTTTTCTATGTAAATCTACCAGTTGGTAGTATACGTTGTATTACATTCAGACTCTTTTCTTTACTTTTTTGTTTACAGTTTTTGTCAACTCATGTGTGTTCTAGATATGACTAATCCTATTTGGGACATTGCTATTCTATGCGACTCATGTAGAAACTTCAAAGGCAGGTTAACGACCTGTAGAGGGAGTTGGTTGCCGTGAGAGCAAGGATATTTAGAGAGATGTAGAGGTTGATAAGGGCTCTTCTGCTGCGGGTTGACGATTGGCTGGCTGACAATAATAATTATGATAATAATAATTAAAATGTGTTTTTTATTTTAGTGTACGTATTTTAATTTTTCTATATCGGACCTATACATAATGTATTTTTTTCATTTAATGAAAAATTTATTTTTGGTTGACTTTGGTTTTTTATTCTTATTTAATTTTCATTCTATCTATTTATTCTTCCAAACATGTTAACATGTCGACGGTTGGAGATAAGGAGTAATTTTCAATCTTGTAGCAATAACGATTTTGGCTTTTGAGTTCTTTCAACATATGGACCATGTGTTTGAATAGAGTAGTCCTCGTTTGGGTTTATGTCAATAGATTATCTATTTATTGCAAATAGATTCATCATCGATTGGAGGAAAACATTCCAGTTTGATGAACTGTATTGTGTTCTTCTAACTAATGTCCATCTGTTACAATAGATGGTAATCTGTAGAAAATAATTTTGTGGTATACTATATTTGGTTCATGTTTTGCCTCTTTTTATTGATGCAAAAGTTATTAAAAAAATATTTTATATAATAAATGATAAAATTTATGTTCACAAGATTGAGTTAAATATATAAAAGTCCACAACAAATATCAATACAAATTTTTGCAATTACAACGATCATGGTGGATTACGATCCGAGCATGTAGTCCTTTTGTGGCAAACGCTCTTACATATAGAGCATTTGTTTCTTCTTGAGGGAAATAATTTTATGATTCCACACCTCCTCTTATATGGCCTTCTTTTCGGTTTGATAGTTCTTGGGTCAATATATTGAGAGCGTATTTATCTCCCCAAAAGCTCTGCAGGAATAACCCAAGATTCTCCGGGAGGCATCGGAGTATTATGCCCATTATATACCAATGTATATTTTTCCACCGAATAATATGGAGAAGAGTACTCATAAATTTTAACTCCATTATTTGCATCGTATTGAGTTTGAAGCATTGTCATAGCATGTGGACAGAGTATTTTGTCCAAGTCAAAAACTCTGCATGTACAAGATCTTATTTGAAGATCGATCGTGGCAACATCACCATGACCATTGATACTGAACTTGTAATCTTCTATTTTATATGATAATAACCTATTCTCCAGACTAATGTTCATTGATATTATTTTTTCTACTTCTAGAAGAAATGGGGTTCCTGGGTCCTCATACTCCACACGCCTTTCATGAAGAAATTGGCCATACTTCTTGTTTATTATTTCAAACAGAGCCATGATGGGAAATTCTCTTTCATCACCAAACAATGAATTCACCGATTCATCTATGCTTGACGTCATAATATTGTATCTATACAAAAGAATCACTTAGTACGGCATCATACTAAACTTATAACTCAAACAAGATATCAAAATCATAAGAATGTACCTGTTTACCAGACAGAATGCCCGACTCCATCTCTCGAAATTGACACATACGAGATGTTCTGCTACCTTGGAATACATATCTGCTATTTGATTGAAATGGTCTAAAAACTCTTCTCTACTATATTCTTTAGATGCTTTAAAAAAATGGTCACAACCCTTTCGTTGTGAAAGCTGGTCTGAATTTTCTCTCTAAGATGCCTGATGCAACAACCAAAGTGAGTTGAAGAGAAGAAAATTGAACCCATCTTTGAAATACTTGGATGCCTATCCGAAAAAAAATAGAACTCTTTGGTATCTTTGACGCAACTTCACAGTTGATCAAAAAAATATCTATAAGACGCATTATATTCCTTGTCCACTCAACAAAAAAATAACAGGAAAGATATAATTCTCCACATCCTGTGCCACTGCCTATAGTAGAAATTCATTCTACCTAATCCTCAAGAAGGTACCATCAACGGCTATTCCTTTTCTCAAATGTCAAAAATCTTGAATCCAAGCACCATAGGATACAAAAAAGTGCTTGAACCTTTCATTTTCATCATCATGTAATGTCTTCTTACTTTCAAGATTTGTGGACTCAAGCATGTAACGGTAGGCATCGAGGAATGCATATTCATGCTCGTGTGTCCCCCTAACAAAGTCCTTGAAAATCTCCATGGTTATATATATCTTCCAATAACTGACCAGGACTCCCAATTTCGTAAGGAGTTAATTGGCCATAACCCTTGTAGAAGGGACTTTGCCATCGGGGAATTTATCCTTGAAATATTCACCAAGGACCTTTGTTGTGGCATCAGGATTTTAGCCTGAGATATGCTTTGAACCACATGTGTGATACTTTTCATGTTTATGAATGACGAATCTGTCAGAACTTGAGTACTTCACCGCTCCCAACCACCACTTGCAGTTCAGATTAGCATATTTGTAGCAAAAGACTTTGCTCGAATTAATCACCTTCATTATTCTAAAATCTTTTTTCAAGCAATAAATAAACAAAGTAGTAGATAGTTCTTTCTTTTCCTTGAATGACATTCCCTTGTAAAAGCTGGTCTCCTCTTCTTGATGATTGCCAGACTGTGTCGATCGAGAAAAACCATCCACCGTATTGATTGCATCAATGGGTGTAGGTTTTGATCATTATCTAAAATGTTCATGTCTAGATCATCTAACCTATCATAAAAGATGTTTTGTTGTTGTTCTTCTACATTTTTTTTCTTATTTGTTCTCATCTTTTCAACCACGTACACCCTTAACACCAGCCTGGATGAATCACTAAGATACGAATGCAACCAAACCTGATCGTAATCTTGAAAGTTAGTACCCTCTGATTTTCAAAGGAGCTGTGCATTTAGCTGATGACGAGTTCTTTCGATTGACAATTCAGTCCACAATAGTTGATGATTAAGTTCACAAAATTATCATACGAAAAATCACTTTAGACTGTCATAGCAATTGTCTCAAGCATTTAACCCTCCTTTCATACATATCAATTGCTCTTTTTGATCCATTGACCATGATAATCCACCCCTATTGTTATTGATCCCTCCATTAGTGGTACCTAAATAAAGTCATTTGCTAAAAAATGTTAATAGTGATTTCATGATTCCGTACATGAATCCCAACATATGTGTAATCTATTGCAATTGGTAAGTGATCAGTTGTAATAGATTACTTACCTGTTGGGATTCATGTTACGCTCCTAAAGTTGATTTCAATGGAAGAGTCATCTGTTGTAACAGGTAAATCATATGTTGCAACAGACTATACATTTGTTGTAACAGATGACGCATTTATTGGAATTGAGTTCAGGTTCTATTACAACAGGTTATTAATCTGTTTTAGCAGACGACATGTCTGTTGGAATCGACTTCAGATTTTGTTGCAATAAGTTACTAATCTGTTACAATAGATATTTACCCTATTGCTACAACCAATACATTTATTGAAATCGAGTTCAGGTTCTTTTGCAACAAGTTGCTAATCTGTTGCAACAAATATTTACCCTGTTGCAAAAGATAACTAGTCTGTTGCAATAGATGACACATCGATTCGAGTCATGTTATGGCACTATAGAACCATAAACATGAATCCAACATATGTCTTCCATTGCAACAGATGGTTTATCTATCGCAACAGATGATCGATCTATTTAAACAGATGTCTCTTATGTTGCATTCATGTTCGCGTGCTATCTATTGTTGAAAAAACAACACAATAACAGTTATCAGATGGAAAATTCAACCAAAAATAATAATTTGACTTACCAAAGTCTCCTGTGAAGTAATGCCAAAGTGAAATGTGACGTATGAAATAAAATTTGACCTTAGAAATTGGTCAAATAGCAGAAGTAGTGGTAACAACATCAACAACAATGGTCTACAAAAAGAAGATGAAGATAATAATGAAGTCGAAAATGATGATAATGAAGCAGAAGATGATGAATAAAGCTGCAACAACAATGAACAATAAAAATCGCTAAGAGAGAGAAAACAACAATGGATGAAAAGAGAGGGAAACACGTCTTTTGCCCTCTGTTTCCCGTTATATTGGGTAAACATTTGGATCAAAGTTTAAATTTAAAAACTTGTGGCTATTCTCAAACTCACCCAACTTTCTTAATCCATAATAAAGTAATTGTCACCTACACTCAATTATTAAGACTTGAGTCACCTACACCTCATTTTCAAACTCTTTTATTACTTTTAGTTCAAAGCCCCTAATTACTTAGTGTACCTTTTTTAGGGTTTCTCTCCCTCAGGAAAGTACACAATCGCACACACCTAACTTATTGTATATTTTTTTTGTGAGAGTCTCTCCTTCTATAAAGTTGCATGACCTTCACAATAAAGAGCACACACACCCAACTTCTTGTATATTTTTTCAGAGTTTCTCTGGCTATATAAATTTGCATGACCTTCACAATAAAGAGTTCACACACTTAAAGAAATCAATCCGGCCACCAAAGAGAGAAAGAGAGTGATGGATTCCATGACATTGCAAGTTAAAATAGCAATAGTGTTGATGATGACTTTAATGTTGGCAATTTCACCAAGCTATGCAGCCGATGGTGACTCTTGCACAGATCACTGTAGCATTGGATGCGATTTCTGTAATGGGCAGCCTATGTACGATGTTTGTTACTTCAACAATTGTTGCCCTTCCTTCCGCACTTCCCTCCTTCCTAATTTCGTTCGTATCTGCAATGGATCATGATCAAGAATATAAGTATTTCTTTTAAAAATAAATTTGCAGTGAATAAAATAAATACTAAAAACTACAGAGTTTGTGATCGTACAACTCTCTCGACTTCTACCTTAATTATTGTATGCATTCTAATGGAAATGAGAGGAATTTCTATTTCATTTCTTCTTGTTCAGCTAAATATATGTTTGATCATGTTTCAAGGTTGCCTCCATCCTTAATCTGAATCTATTATCACTTCCACGAGTATCATATATTTTTAGAGGTGGAGAGAAAATTTTTAGCTTATGGGTTTTGAATTTCAATTTGTTTTTATTCATATTAGGTTCTAAATTGATTACTTATACATATCAAATTATTTTTTTACATATAAATATAGAATTTGAAGCCAAGTAAATTAAATGAGTTTGCTGAACCCTTAGCTCTAATGCTTTCTACACATTTCTGAGTCTTTTGGAAATATAATTGCGAGAGAATTAAACTAATGAAAATATGTATATGAATTCTTAACGTTTTTGTATTGCCAACCATTTTTTTTGAGGCAATGAACACAAAGATCCACCATACTTTGTAAGTGTTTTGCCATGAAAAGCTTTTCACTTTTTCTAAAAATTATTTTACTTTAGTGAAAAAAGTGAAAATAGTGGTGTTTGACCATAAAAATAATTTCACTTTAGTGATAGTTGTTTTTGAAAAAGTTACTTGTTTTCACTTTTTTCACTCTTATTTCTCTCACAAAATTTCATAAACAACTTCCAATTTATATTTATGACCAAACACAACACCAACTCCAATGACTTCAACTTGAACTCCAAAAAAAATATTATTTTCATGACATAACGGGGCCTTAAATTGAGGGTGGAGAAACAAATATTATATTTCATAAAATCCTTTCTATAGTATTGTTGTTATAATCATAGCTCTTTCCGGAAAGAAAATAAACACAACGTCAGCAGTACTCTTACATTGTTCTCGAGTAAAAAACAAATCCAATTAATAGATGAAAGGAAGATAATTTTAAATTATTTTCAATAGGTTATAGATACTCTCTCCATCTCATATAACTTGTTCATCTTTTCACGTTTAATCAAAATCATAAACAGAAACAATATTTCTACTAATTTATCCTTTATTACTTTTAATGTATTCTATATTTATATGCTTTAATTGTCCATCAATATCAAGATTAATAATGGAAAAACTTTTATGGAACTTTGCAATATTTATGTTTTCAAAAAAGAATTAACTTAAGAGCAAAATGGAAACAGTTACTTCCGCAATTCATTTTTATTTATCACTTATTTGTAAAATTCATATCTATTTTTACTTGTCATTTTTAGCATATTTGACTTTTTTTTATATATTTTACCTTTATCATTAATTATTTATTCTTCAAATCATTTTTCAATGTCTAATACTAAACATTAATTAATAGGGGCAATGTAATAAATAGCTAAGACAATTATTATTTTCTTAATGGACGTACCAAGTTAAAATACGATCGATGAGTAAAAATGAATGGAGGAAATAGACTAATTCTGTCTAGATTTTGTAAATTAACAAATAATTTGAAGAAAATAATTTAGGGATTAAAGTAAAAGTAAATGAAGAAAACTAGGTATATTTTTGAATTTTCGAAATAAAAGAGGAGCAACAAATTTGAAGATTATTGCATGTAGTGGGTGAGAATGTCCATAGGCAGTGAGAGGGCGCAGATTTTTTTTTTTTCCGTTCTTCCAATAGAAATTCGATGCTCCTTTAGTTGCTAGTAATTTAATTAAAGGTATTAGGAAATGTATGTAGGATTGTAGTTAATGTAACGATCTGTTTCATCGTTACTACAAATCATCTTGTTGAAGAGCACAAGATATGAGAATATATTTAAAACCTTTAAAAATTTTGTTAAGACTAATATTAGATGAATTTGGAGTAGAAAAAAGTCTAGAGAGGCGAATTGATGTCATCCTGCTATAGCAGAAATCTTCATTCCTGCTATAACACCGTCATGGAGCAGGCTGCCGGCTGCTATAGCATGGTACAAAAAAGCAGTCCTTCAAATTTTAAAATACATTTTTGTAACACCCCGCATTTTCGAGCGAGAATGTAGAATGTCATTCCTACGCGTCAATGTTCCAAAAGCCTTCCTATTGATTGAGTCTTGATGAGTGTCTAAAATTTGTTTTGATTTTCATTCCAGCAAGCCACCGCGAATCCCCCCATATCGCGATGGAAATAGTGATGGAAGCCTCACCCCATAGCGATGGAGGCCAATTCGGCATTTGTCAATTTTCAGAAACTCATCACGAATGTACCGCATCGCGATGAACCCCAAAACAACAATTATTACAATCCAGTGAGTCACCGCGATTCCGCTGCGTCGTGGTGGATATCACGATGACCCACTCAGCGCGTCGCGGTAAGCCTCAAAAACGGGATTTCTTCTGCAACTTTTAAGTCTGATGGTAGTTTCGTCTTTTCCCTACAATTCCTAATCGCATTAACTGGTGATTAAAGCTTTTTTAGGGCAGAGTATGCCCATTTTTACTTATATTTCTCAAGAACAAAAACCCTAAACTCTCTCCCAAAGATCAAGAACTCGTCCTTAAGTTCAAGAATTCCAAGAAATGGATCAAGGTCCGGGTTTCATGTATCAAGATCCGGGTTCCATCTATCAAGATCTGGGTTCCATCTTTCAAATTTTATAATCTAAGGTATGTGGGACTACTCTAAAAACCTTGGGCATAAGTTTAAATGTTTTATCAAGATTAAAGATCCCCAATTATGATTTATAATGAAGTATTCAATATGATTTTTGTAAAGTATGCATCATGGGACTGTTTTGATGAAAACAATGGTTGTCTTGAATCACTATTCATGGAAATTGAATTATAACTATATGTATGTATGATTTCATGTATTTTTAAATATTAATTGAGAGCATGAGTATGAATTCTCTCTCTTGTTGCAAACTCAAGTTTACATTTTTCTTTGTAAATGATTTGAAGTGCATACATTAAGATTTGAAAGTGATCTTCTAAATATCATGGTATTTGACATAGTGTATAGATGATGAGAGAGAGTTTCTTGTTATCACTATATTCTTGATTTAAAGGGAAGGAATTGAATGTAATTGAATAAATTGACATGACCACCACATGTTTTGAATCTTGCATAGAGAGGTTAACTGCTTAAGTGCTCTTGTGATTTCAAAGTGATGACTCTATTGTGATATTATAAATCTTGGGTGTTCATATGCATGTTTTGAATATGATGGGCTGTGAATTGCATATGATATTGACTTGTAAGCCAAGTTATGATGATACCCGGTGATTACATGCCTTTAACAAGATAAATATTGAATGTTTTGAAAGTATGAAGCATGCTTGTTTTAAAGAACTAAAAGTTGGGCTTAAGAGAACTAGTAGGTTACCTGAAAAAAGTACGAGTTGAATGACTCTATGCTTGAAACCGTGATTTACTGACAAGGGATTATGATACCATGCTTTGTGATCTTGTGTACCTTGATTCATGTCGTCCTAAATTGGGACTATGGTTAGGAGCCCTACTTTGTTATTTTTTGCACTACCATGACATGTTGATTTGATTAGGGATTTTGGCACCCTACTATGTGATCTTGTGTGTCCCCTTTATATATACTCCAATTCTTACGACAAACTTGGATTGGGGGCTTGGCCGCCGACTTAATGGACGGTTCCATATAGCCCATGAAATTACAAATTATAGGGTGTACTATCTAGCTCAGAAGAATGACAAAGAGTAAGCCAAGGTTTTCAAGAACTGTTCTGAAATTATTAAATATGCCCATGTATTTTATTTCCGTAATATTCACTATTATTACGACATGCTCTCATCTATTTTTGTATAAAACATGTTATTTTGAATTGTTTCACATACCAGTACATCTGTATTGACCCCCTCTATATTTCAGAATCTGAGACACAGTCTTGGGGTCCCGTTCAACAGTAGATTCGTGTGTCAGAAATTGTAGTTGGTGAGCCTTCTCTATTCCAGAAGGCCTGGTGATTAAATTTTATTATTTCTTTTATTTTATGGTCTGACTGGGGCCCTATCCCAGTCTTTAGGCAGATGTTGACCTTCACAACATTAGAGATTCACAGACTGGTGTTGAATATTTTGTTGAATATTGTGAATTAAAGTTTCATATTATTCCACTGAACTATGTGATTTGTCCATGTTACCATCTTTATTATCTATTTCTATATTTATTAAAGTATATGAATGTTATGCATGTTTGCCAGAAAGAAAGGAGCACTCGGACCTTTATGGTTTGGGATGCTCGTTATGGCCAGGGCCTCGATTTGAGTCATGAAAAACTTGGTATCATAGCACAGTTTATGGTCCCAGGGTATCTGCAAGATTGTGTCTATTAGAGTCTTGTTTATGGGTATGTTATGCACCACTCTTATAATCAAGAGGCTACTGGGCATTTAGGAGTTGTTTCCCATTCTTTCATACTCTATTCGTGCTATAGAGTCGTCCATAAGAAATTTAACCAAGTTCATTCCTTGTTCTAATATCATGGGGCATGCCTCATTGTCGAGGCGATACAAGTCTAAGAGTCTAGCTCCTCCAGTGATGTGGTTCTCTTTGATTTAGTTATCCAAAAAAGTTATGAATTTTCACAAGGACTTCAGAGGAGTCCATGAGTGCTTTAAATTGTGATTATTTAATAATATACCCACGTATGCATCAGTCGTGTTGTTGAGCCTAAGGTATGGAGTGTATTCAGTCTCCTTTAATAAATTCTTGTTGCGGATGCCATGTTTAAGGATAATGATATGTAGAAGAATGTTGGAACTGTATTTCCACCCGAGTAGTAGTGTATATTAAAGTGTCATGATATATTGGCAGTGAGATGGGCCAATAAATTAGTGATATGAAGTCACAAGGTTAGAAGTTAGAGTGAGGGTGACTTTTGTGTAAGTAAATAGTTTTAGTTGTATAACTATGGATTGAGGAGTGGGTTGCCATTTTATAGTGATAGAATAATGTGCAACAATATTTGTAGATTGTATGGTAGTCTATGAAGGAGGATACAAGATATGATTATTATTTATTTAGAATAGGGAAGGGTTACAGAATGGATGGTTATGGTGGTTGTAGAAATCATTTATAGGCTGTGAATTGATAGGGGTAGATTAGTTAATAAGTTATAACTAGAGACTCATTAGTGTTTATTGAATTTTGAAGATCATTGTGATGTACGATTAGGTAAGTAAGTCTGATATGAGAAATTAGAATATGTTGATAAGATTGAAATGGGTTATGTTGCAAGATTATGGTCAACTAAACCAATCATGTGAATTTACCCCCATTTGATGGTCTTTTTCTTTAAGTAGTAGTAAACTAGTACTTAATGTGAGAAGGTATGTAGTGGATTTTGAATTGTAATAGCGAAGTTATGGCAGGGTTGTAATTGTAGGTAGTAGTTAAGTGAAGTGAAGTATTTGGGTTAATTTTTCAATTTGATGGACTAGTGTAGTATATGGCATGCTTTATCGGGGGTATATAATTGAGGGTAGACAATAGGCTTGAACTTTAGACGTGGAGTTTAGGTATGGAGTGTAGTAGTGAGAATAATAGCTTAAGATTAATGATGCATGTTTGGTGGAGTAATTAGCAGGCTTGATGTGATGTGCAAAATGTCCTAGATTGATGATTTATGAAAAGTTTAAGTGGTAATAGTGAGGTATATGTGTACATGAGGACTAGTGTTAAAACGATGAATTGTGGTTGAATCATTAAGTGGATAAGAACTTTAGTATATGGGAATAAGTTGAACCCCTGGTAGTAGGTTGCTAAACAAAGTTTTATGTGTATAAGTGTATTGAGTACCTAGATTTAATTCTTGAATCTTATACTATTGAGAAGTCTCGGAAGATGTTGTATGGTGCTATCTAGAGTTGAATTGAAGAAAAAAATAGGTAGGCAATGTGAGCCTTGGGTATGGTTTTACAAATTTTTGTGAAGTTGTAGGTTATGTGATAAGAGGTGTAATAATAGTTTTCTAAGGAATTAAAGATGGAGCATTAAGTAGTTAGAAGTGTGGGTGTCTATGCCCAGGAAAATGTTAGTCATAAGTTGATCACTTTGGGAGTTAGAATAAATTACGATTAGTGTCCCTAAAAGGGGATGTCCTAGAAAATAATTTAGTGTCTTTGTATTAAAGACTAATGAGAGTAATTTGTGTTCATGTATATATTGATACCCCTTTTGTGATAAGGAGTGTGGATGTGTGCATACATAAGAGTGGGAGTTGTAGAGTGATGGCTATAGAGGCTAGCAGAAGTTAAGAGTAGTATTTACAGAAAAGCAAGGCCTTTAGAGTATAGTTTTTCAGGGAGAGTTTAGAGTTTAAGTGTGTGGTGATGTCTTTTTTATGTTGAGAGTTGTGGCAATAGATTTGATAAGGGGATATGTCCGTAAGTCTAGGATTGTGACTTTAATCTAAGGGGGAGATGGGAATTAAGTTAGTTCCCAAATTTTTCTCAATGTGGCAAGTTGCGGGAAGGAGTCATGATAAATGTATTCCTACTAAAGTATACTCCTCTTACTTCCATCTCGGAGTTTATTCTGCTAATGTCCTACGTCTTGTGTTCAAGTCATTCATATGCCTATGGTTTGAGGTCTTTATAGACTTATGTTTATGATCTGACCTCCAAAGTAGAAGCAATTATGCCTCTCAGTAATCCAATTTTTCATGTATTTAAGCCATATGTTATGTTGTTCTTGATCCATGAAAATCTATGTCTCTCAGCATGTTTGGTCATGAGAAAATATGTTTCTATATGTCACCGATTTATCCTATATTGGGTTTAGCCAAAGTGATAAAGTTTATGCAAACTCATGGCAAATCTCAATTCCTTAAATAAGGAGCAATCACTTCAAGCAGAAATCTTTATCTTAGTTGTAATGTTACACCCCATAGCATTCCCAACTCAATACCACTCTTGGTTGCGTGTATGGAGAGCTGATAACCTAAAAAATTTCTAATTGTAAAAAGATTTAGGCATGTTTGTATGATCAAAACAGTGGGCCAACACAATGTCAGCACGTCACTTAACGCGCTAGGTGTTCAATTTATTTTACTGATTTTTAAGTCCAGGAGGGTAATTCAGTCTTTTTCCCTTATTTTATCTTGATATATGCACCAATGTTTTCTCACTATGCTCTATCCTAAGAGATCATACTGTATTGTATTTCTTCTGAACGACTCTCTACTTATGATCCAGATACTTGATATAGGAAGTACTTCATGATAGTATCATATCTTCACCTCATGTCCCACCTTGATGTAAGTCAACATGTATGGGTTATAATTAAGTAGTGTTTCTCCCATTCATGATGATTGTGCTCGGGTCCCTTAATGACCCTCCATATGTTAGTGTCATGACCCAAACTAGGGCCTGGCCGTGACAAACATCCTAAACCAAGAAGGCTCGGGCATCCTACTCTATCTGGTAATCATGCATAACATTCACATAATAAAAGAAGATGCGGAAATATAATCTGATACGGAAACATGGTTATACTCTGGATTAGGTTTAACAATAAGGAATGAAATCTGAAAATCACTAATAATATCTGGAACAATCTGCGAAATCTCTACTACATGATCTAAATATAACTGTCTGAAAAGCTGGGACAAGTTCCCTAGTAGACCAAAACCATAACTGATAATAAATGTCTGAAAATAACTAGGTCTTCTGAAATATAAAAGGCTCACCGACTAGACCCTGCACTTCTGTCTGAAGAAATCTACTGCTTATCAGGACCCCTAGATTGTGCCTCAGAACCTGGAAGGTGGGGGGATCAATACAGATGTACTGGTACGTACAGCAATCAAAAATAAAGATTTTAATATAAATAAAATAGTTGAGAGCTAGTCATAAAACATCACATATGATATAAATTCCAAAAGACATGGGCATTTTGATAATCATAAAAACCTTTTTGTTAGTGCAATTTCTGATCTTATTATTAATTCTGAGTTAGGTGGTACACCCCTACAAGTATAAAACCCCACGGGCTATATGGAATCCACCATTGACTCGCCGGGGAAGCCCCCAACCCAAGTATGCCACAAGGGTTGGAGTGTCTAAGTCTAATATGCCACAGGGCACTAGGATAGTGTAATATAATGTACCCGGATCGGCAAATCACGATTTTGAGAAAAGAGTTGTCTGAAACTCGTGCCTTCTTTAGGGGACCACCTAACATCTCTTTGTGCCAAATTTTATCTATTTCTAACACATATTATTCTGAAATCTTAAGTCATGAAAATCTGGTTTCTAAGTTTGTCTGAGTCTATTATGGCATTGTCTATTTTTGGTATTGTCATACCAAGACTTGCAAGTCGTTATTCTCAGCCATAATGCAATAAGCATGATATTTTCATTCAAACTTAGTTCAGACCAGCCAAACATGCAATTCGCATAAGAGATTTCATGTTCCGAAAACATAAGTCAAAGCTATGCAAAAGTTCTCATACTTTCAATAAACAAGTGGTGGTCATGTAATTTTAACAAACCATGCAACTCTTTTCATTATATGATTATGTTCAACATTCATCAAACATAAACAACCCTCTATCTTTTGGAATCAAAATCATAATCCAAATATAACATTATTCAAGACATTTCATAACATGCTTTTGAAGATGCATTCAAACGATTTCATAGTATATCATAAGTAAATGAAAATCATCACAAGACAGGGATTCTTTTCATGAATCATGCTCTCAATTAAATTATCAACCTTAAGACACATGCTTACATATATATAAAATTTTAAATCAATTTTGGGGGAAGGCCTAAAGGCAAAAATAGTATCATCAACACTTCTAAAACATGAATATATTCATAAATCCAAAACCCTTTTCTTAAAAACATGATTTTTATGCCCATGAGATTTTAGGAAAACCCCGCATACCTCAATCTCAAAAAATAATAGATGATTCATGAAGCCTACGGCGTGGGGATTCCAACTCTCTAATTATCTTCTAAAATCCATGGTTGAATCTTGAGTTATTTGGTATTCTTGTTTGAAACCCTAGAGAGTGTTTTTGATGGTTTTTGATGAAAATATCAATAATGTTGGGATTAAAATATCGTGTTTAAGCTGATAAGAGGGTGGGAAATACCAAATATACCCTTAATAAGATAGAATAAAAATAGAACTAGGAGCTCGATTTTATGGGCCACCGCGATGTGCCACAATCACGGTGGATCACTAAAAATTTATGAATGGGATTCTTAGGGTCACTGCGATGCAGAGCCATTGCATTGTCCCACTAGTTGGGACCTGGAGCTTCAGCACGATACGCCACAATCATGCTAGGCTACTGGAATTTGACAATTTCTAAATAGACCCACTCCGTGACGCGCCAAGCACCAAAATGACGGTGTTTTACGATTAGGACTTAAATTAGTCATAACTTTTTGCTCGGGTATCAGATTTTGGTGAATATTATATCGACGAAAATCTCATTTAATTTACCATATGTAAAAATTAAAAATTAGGGAAATTATATATGGTTTAAACTTTACTCATTTTAGAAGCCAAAAATGAGACTAAGTCTCTTTGACACTATTCTAGTCATTTAACTCTAAGAGCATATTACCACGAGCTAACGCATGGCCGATTTTTTTTATGGCATGTTATAGTTAGTGCTATGGTGGATGTGGAAGCATAATAATATGGTTAGTATTTCTTGAATTAAAACTCGAGAGTGTGTGACGATAGTGATAAGGTGAGGCAATATTCTTAATGGGATGTAAAGTACAGGGTCCTATAGTTTAAGTTATCACCTTTTTGCTCCGAGTTTGGCTTCAACATAGCAGTACTAAGTAGTGAGACTCAAATTCTTGTGGCTAGATATGTGATTGGAAAATTGTAAGTTGACGAGTGTAAAGTATGCTATTTATTGTTTGGGGTGTAGACAATTAATACCTCTGAGTTTAAGTCTATTCATGATACCTTGTAAGGTAGAGAATTCTTTTAATCCTATCTTCCGCAAAATCTTATTTCATTATTTATACCAATATAAATAGGTCTATAATCATCAAATAAACCCCTGCCTTATGTTGTCATGATTATGATTCATAGAACTCATGAGCAAGATCATCCCTATGTAAAATCACATTATCCCATGTTTCTTGCTTTCACGTTTCATTAGGGGTTATCATGAAGCTCGTTTAATGCCTTTGCATATTTTCTTAGGGAAAAATGTTCAATTCAAGGTTTCGTTCTTTATTCTACACTTATAGAGTTTCAAAAAGTCCCTATACATCATTCGGGGATGAATGATCCCAAGGGGAAGATAATGTAACACCCTGTATTTTTGAGCTAGAATGTAGACCGTCATTCCTATGCATCAATATTCCAAAAGCCTTCCTATTGATTGAGTCTTGATGAGTGTCTAAAATTTTTTTGGATTTTCATTCCAGCAAGCCAACGCGAATCCTCCCGTATCGTGGTGGAAATAGCGATGGAAGCCTCACCGTGTTGCGATGGAGGCCAATTCAGCATTTGTCAATTTCCAAAAACTCATCGCGAATGCACCGCACCGAGGTGAACCTAAAAACGGAAATTTTCACAATCCATTGAGTCACCTTGATTATGCTGCATCAAGGTAGGTATCGCGATGACCCACTCAGCGCGTCGCGGTAAGCCTTAAAAATGGGATTTCTTTTGCAACTTTTAAGTTTGAGGTCAGTCTCATCTTTTCCCTATAATTTGTAATCGTATTAACTAGTGATTAAAGAACTTTTAGGGTAGAGTATGCCCATTTTTAATTAAATTTCTCAAGAACAGAAACCCTAATCTCTCTCTCAAAGATCAAGAACTCATCCCTAAGATCAAAAATTCCAAGAAATGGATCAAGATCTAGGTTCCATCTATCAAGATTTGGCTTCCATCTATCAAGATTCGGGTTTCGTCTTTTAAATTTTTTAATCCAAGGTATGTGGGACTACTTTAAGAACCTTGGGCATAAGTTTAAATTTTTTTATCAAGATTAAAGTTCCCCAATTATGATTTATAATGAAGTATTCAATATGATTTTCAAAAAGTACGCATCATGGGATTGTTTTAATGAAAACAATGGTTGTCTTGAATCACTTTTCATGGAAATTGAATTATAACTATATGTATGTATGGTTTCGTGTAATATTTAAGATTGATTGAGAGCAGGAGTATGAATTCCCTCTCTTATTGCAAACTCAATTTTATATTTTTCTTTGTGAATGATTTGATGTGCATGCCTTATGATTTGAAAGTGATCTTCTCAATATCATGGTTTTTGACATGGTTTATAGATGATGAGAGGGAGTTTCTTATTATCACTACATTCTTGTTTTAAAGGGAAAGAATTGCATGTAATTGAATAAATTGAAATGAACACCATATGTTTTGAATCTTGCAAAGAGAGGTTAACTGCTTATATGTTCTTGTGATTTCAAAGTGATGACTTTATTGTGATGTTATGATTCTTGGGTGTTCATATGCATGTTTTGAATATGATGGGCTGTGAATTGGATATGATATTGACTTACAAGTCAGGGTATGACGATACCCAATGATTACATGCCCTTAACAAGTTAAGTATTGAATGTTTTAAAAGTATGAAGCATGCTTGTTTTAAAGAAATAAAAGTTGGTCTTAAGAGAGCTAGTAGGTTACCCGAAGAAAGTACGAGTTGAAAGACTCTATGCTAGAAACTGTGGTTTGCCGACATGGGGTTATGGTACCATGCTTTGTGATCTTGTGCACCTTGATTCATGTCTTCCCAAATTGGGACTATGGTTAGGAGCCCTGATTTGTGATCTTGTGCACTACCATTAAATGTTGATTTGATTAGGGATTTTGGCAGCCTGTTGTGTGATCTTGCTTGTCCCCCTTATATATACTTCAATCCTTGCGGCAAACTTGGATTAGGGGCATGACCGCCAAGTTAAGGGAGGATTCTGTATTGCCCGTGGAATTATAGATTGTAGGGTGTATCATCTAGTGCAGAAGAATGACAAAGAGTGAGTCAAGGTTTTCAAGAACTGTTCTGAAATTATTAAATATGCCCATGTATTTTATTTACATAATATTCACTATTTTTGTATAAAACATGTTATTTTGAGTTATTTCACATACCAGTACATCTGTATTGACTCCTCCCTATATTTCAGGATCTGAGACACAGTCTCGGGGTCTCGTTCAATAGTAGATTCATGTGTCAAAAATTGTAGTTGGGGAGCCTTTTCTATTTTGGGAGGCCTGTTGATTAAACTTTGTTATTTCTTTTGTTTTACGTTCTGACTGGGGCCTTGTCCTAGTCTTTAGATAGATGTTGATCTTCACAGTGTTAGATATTTTGCAGACTGGTGTCAAATGTTTTGTTGAATGTTGTGAACTCAAGTTTCATATTATTCTACTGAACTAAGTGATTTGACCATGTTACCATCTTTATTATCTATTTTCGTATTTATTAAAGTATATAAATGTTGTGCATGATTTCCAGAAAGAAAGGGGCGCCAGGGCCTTTATGGTTCGGGATGCTCGTTACAGACAGGGCCTCGATTCAGGTCATGACAATTTTTCTTTTCAGTTGTAAATCAGAACAAGGCTTTATTCTAAAAAAGCCTTAGGATTGCCTTAAGACTCGAATGGAGAAGAAGGATGACCTTAGAAGGGGTAAAACCCTATCACGACCCAAAACCTTAGGTCATGACGACACTTGTCATGGTTAAGCCTTGAAAAGTGAGTCAACCACCCAACTGATATGTAAAATAAAATCATAACAAAAATCCCCAAGACTTCTAGAGCTAAGTCAAACATACATGTACAATAATAGTAGAAGTATGAATAATAATAATACCATAAATCATTTCAAAACCTGGTGTCACAATGTAAGAACAATCTGAATACAACTCAAAATCTAAAAACTTAAAAAGAAACCACAAGTCTATCTCTGAATACAAAATAAGCCATAAATTGGATAGGAGGAGGTCTAAGATAAACTCTGAAGGCGTAGAGTGGCCAATACCTCAAAGTTTCAAAATCATACCACAAATTCAACTGCCGTGAGATGTACTCATATCTGGATATGAATTGAGGGTACAATAGGGACAAGTATAGTCCACCTGTACTCAGTAGGTATTAGAGACCGACTGAGCAAGCAATAAATAAGATACATATAGACATACTATGAGTAGGTCACCTGTAATCAGAAAATGTCCCAAATAGTAGCTTAAACCGTCTCCACTAACAGTTCTAAATATAATAAATAAGAAAGAAAATAGTTACCTTAAAGAAAAAGAAAAGATATGCATTGAATTAAACATAAAATTGCAATACTAAAGATGCATAATGTATGAAATACAATGATGATGATAATGACGATGTGATGTTACTGAGGTTATTGAATAATCTCTGTATATACCTATCGATCCTCAGTGCTTTCAAGTAGGACCCATGGGGGTTCGCGACATATATACTATCTCAATACTCATTCCCAATCTCAATATCTTTATCTCTTCTCTGACTTGTGGGCTATGACAAAGGATTTTGTAAAAATATCTAACTCCTGTCAAAATCAGTGTTTCCACAATGATACCAATATCTCATGAATTATGTATGATATGATAAATAATATTCACCATTAATCCAGTATGAAGATCTCCAAATCCATTCAATAAATATGCACGTGAGCCCAAAATTCACTCAATCTATCAACAAACTATGATTACGTATAAGCAATGTACCATTAGACTGAAAAATTCAAGTAAGACATCCATAATATTACTTAACCCCAACTTTGGTATTTCTACTATGAAAAGAGCAACTAAATGCAAGCACAAGGTAATTAATATCAGATAAGGACCGCACCTGGCCACACAGTAAATATTATCTCAAATCACCAATAACAACAATATAAGCACCATACGGGCATACAACAGTTGTAATATTATTTTCATGATTATTTTACATACTCATAGTATGTTAGATAAATATTAACTACCTAACTCAATCTAAAGAAATTTATGTCATAACCTACCTTATGGCGACAAAATCCAAGCTTAAAACCCTTCACACGGAGCTTTACCCTCTAGAATGACCTTGGAATCAACTAAAACATATAAATATAGAATCTATGCATCAAAAGAAAGCCAAAAATATTCATATTATCTATTTTTAAATCAAGATAAAAACTGACCATCGAAATGAGCTTTTTAAAAAAAGGGTACAATTATTTTAGTTTGTATACACCTTACCCATGGTTAAAAGAAGTCATAGAAGAAAATCCAAGTGTAAACAGATTAAAAATAAGGTTTGAATTGAGGAAAAATTATTTTAGGCCTTTCGGGCCAAAATTTTCAAAAATCATAATTTAAAGGGTTTTAGATAATAAAAATTAAAGTAAAATAATTGAAATAGTGATATAGAGCTTATTGAAGCTCGAGAATGGAAGAAATCATTGAAAAACCTCTCAATTCAAAACTCAAAGTATAAAAATAAAAGGAAAAATCAAGAAAGCATTATTTATACTGACCAACAACTAATCAGTAAAGCGGTCAAATGGTCGCTTAACGGTTCCCGCTTTAGCGCGGATCGACCGCTAAGCGTTCCAGCCCACTAATGGGAGGCCGCTAAAGTAGTCCCCTACTAATAAATTGTTCAAGGCCCATGAGGACCTCTTTAGCAGTAGTAAGCAACAAATTGGGCTCCACTTATGTAGCACCTTGGCCACTAAAGCGGCTGCACCAGGTTAGTCGCACTAGCAACTTTACTAAAAATACAAAGTTGTAAATAAAATCCTTGGAATTCGTTTGAAGATCCATGGAGGAAAATGAAATATGCTACTAGATTAAATTTGACATTCCAGACTCAATGACGATATCAGATTTTCTAAAAGAGGTTGTTTTCACAAAATTAACCCCTGAGACCCAATTTCATAATTTTTTGAATCAATGGTCAAAATGAGATCCAAGAGTCATAAAATTGAACCAACCCTTCTAGCAATATAAAATCGACGTTTTGGATCTACTGGCATAGTTTATTTTGTCATCCAACATAGAGAACAACAAATATTGATCAAAGTCAGCTATAAGGACTTTTTAAGCCCTAAAAACAACAAACTCGCACAAATTATTTTAAATTTCATTTGGGTCCATGCCAACCATTCCTATACCCCAAAAATATCACGTATCAACTACGGAGAGGGTAAAATGGTCAAAATACATAAAAGAAAAAATTCACAGAATCAAGTCCTTACAAATTCGGTGACTTCTCGTGAATTTCACGTGTGAGATTACTAAAATAGAGCAAGAATTACAAGTTTGTACCTTTTTAGCATTTGATTAGAACTCAATTAAACTATGTTAAAGTTGACCAGTTGACCTTGGTTGGATAACATGTGCACAACGTAGATGACGGGGGATTCCATACTTAAGTCTACGAGCAAGGTGACTGGATGAATAAAACAAGTAAAATGTGGGTCATGTGAATAAAGATAGTATTCTCAATTTTTTATGGTAAATTATTAATAATGTTGGTATGTTAATGTTCTACGCATAAATCAATTATTAATGAAAACATATTGAATATGCTTCTGTATTGTTGTTAATTGGGGCAAGTGCTAATATGGTCAATGTGGAGGCCTTAATCCTTGTTTAGTGGGAAGATTTAGTGGTACGGTGATGACTTAGTGCTACAATGGAAGTTGAGAAGGTAACTGTGTTGTAGTTAAAGAAAGTTGCGGGTATCCCTCGTATTTATAAATGGAAGGACAACTTAAATTAAACACCTGCTTAATTGCTTATATGTGTTACTCTATCCTAGGTACTAGTGTGATGGAGGTAGGTGACAGTTGAAATTGAGTTAAAACTCAATTTGATTTATGTGTGCATGTTAACTATCTATTTGTTTAATTATTGCAATGCATGCTATTGAATGTTGAACTTGTTGGATAATTATAAAATAATGTTGATCACCTAAAATGAGATTATGTGAAAAGGACTTGTCTTAATAAGCAAGTGTGATTGAACTATTTATTTATGTGATTGTATGTTATTGTGGCATTTTTGGATAGCGTGATATGAATTGATAAAGGTTGATCATTACGGAATTAGTGGGTTTCAAGGAGTACATGATGTGGCATCACATTGATTTTTGATTTGTTATTAGTGAAATTATTGCACAATACCTTAGTATTTTTGAATAAAATATATATTATTGGGCTCGTTAATTAAGTGAATGATGGATAGGTGACTAGAAGTGGTATGTTGTGTTAAGAGGTGTTTCATTATAAATAAACATTGTATGGTGGACTGGCTGTAAGATAATAAGAGTAGTTAAGTTAATTGGTATTTTAGTTACATGAGTACGACCACGAGGATGGACGAGAATGAGTGCGTATTGAATCCGTCTAAGGAAGTGCACAGGTGAAGTGTAAAAGAGGGACTAAATGCACTAAAAACAGCCCCTAAGTTACACTTGATGGGCACCTCACACTTGAGGGGTATTGTGGTCATTTTGTATTCTATTTTTTAATACACTATATATAAAATCTCTTAGGGTTTTTGGTCTTAGATGTTTATTGATATTGAAAGTTGTAAGAAGAATATTTCTCTCTTGTGAGAAAGGCCTTTGGCCGAAACATTGTAACTAGATTTCCAACTTGCGTGTGGAATCATTCGTGTTGGATTCATGCTTGGAACGTTGGGTGCTAGAGTAGGTTGGGGTCTCTCTTGTGCTCACTTAAGAGATAGGTATTTGTAGTGTGTAGTGTTAAGGGTCCAAAAGTGGAATAGGCTCTTGGGTTCTTAAGATTATACCTTCACTTTGTCTATCTATCTATCTATCTATCTTTCTTTATATTTCTTGTAATCTTTGTAGTTGTCTAGTCAAAACTGTGTGTTGTTGTTTCCATTGTGTTATTGTTCATCTTGTTCTTCATCTTATTATCTTGATACTCTCTTTATTAGTTTGCGGTGGCTGTTTTGGTGTCAAATACACCATTGTTATCTCGTATTATTGTTGTTGTAGTGAATTTGAGAGTGATCTCCAAAAAGGTTCTCCGATCCTTAAGATTGGTGGACTGATTTGGAGTATGTTTTCGTGATTCCATTGTCATTCCCATATCATTTGGTATTAGAGCATGGCTTGATCTTATTCCCACAAGATCAATCTTAGGCTTGTTAGTTGAAAAATAAAAAAAATGTTGAAAAATTGAAAATTCCAAAAAAAGGTGCAATCTGCCCGTGTTGTGTTCTTGGCCAAGAATTTTGTTCTTGTTGTGTATTGGCCGAGATTTTTACTTGGCTTGAGTGTTTATTGTGTTATTTTTGTTCTTCACTAACACTTTAAGTCTAAATATAAGTTTGAGCTTGTATTTGTTGAAGTTGTAGTCGTGAACTTGGACTTGGCCGATTTATTGTTGAGCATTATTGTGGTGGACTGTTTTGGCCTCGTGGCCTTCATCTTGTTGTTGATATAAGCTTGTCCATGTGATATTGTTGTTCATTGGTGGCCTAAGAACCATTTTTTTTAAGTTATCGTTGTCTTGGCCAAGTGTTGAAGATATTGTATTGTGAAAATTAGAAGTTGGCCGTGTAAAATTATTCGTGTTCTTGGAGATTGTTATTGGTTGTTCTTGGTGATTGTTGATTTTTCTCTTGAAGTTCTTCACAACCTTCATATCTTGTTTAAACAAAGTGAACCTTAGATCTATAAAGGTGAAGGGAAAAAGGTGAAGCTTTGTTAGTCTTGAAAGACTTACAATCACTCATTAACTAGTCAATCACATCTCAACCACTCTCCAACAGCTTTCCATGATTCAAGGACCCATGTTTTAAGGAGAAGTACAATTAAAGTCAAAGTCTTGAAATTGAAAAAGACTCCAAGACTTGTTTGAATTTCCCTTCTTAAACAAATTCCACCAAAATCCAAATTGAAAATTGACCAAGACTTGAAATTGGTCAACAAAATTGTGTGAGAAAGTGACTAATTATGTGGTTGCCACATCATCACATTTTTTACTGTTCACACAACATAATTACGCTCAAAATCTAGAATTATTAGTTTTATTTTATTGTTTCTTAGTTTCGTTTGTTGGTTAGAACACTAATTGACAAGCTAGTAAACTCCTATTAGATTGTAAATTAGTTTTCTGTCTGTTTGTTAGTGTTAACGTTCTTTGTGTACTTTTCTCTTTTGTGAATTCATTCTTTGTGTACTTTTCTCTTTTGTGAATTCATTGTTAGTTCTTGACTCAAGTCTTACAAGATTTCATTTGAGTTTCAAACAAAAATCTATTCCGGGCAAGAGTAGACTCCTCCCTCAATCATTCACGAAGTACAAGCCGGCTTTCAACACTTGTGAAAGCAAGTGTGAGGTAAAACCGAGAGTGAGAGTGTGGTGAGGATTTTTGAACTAACAAGTTTGTTTTTTGGTTTGTTGTTGTCCTTTACTTAAGGTACCATGGCTGCCACTACTCTTGATGCCACATTTTATCGCATCAATGACGATATTGAAGAAATGAAATGGAACGTGGAAAGGATACACCAATTGTTACCTAAACTTATCCCACAAAATCCAACTTCCCTTGTCCAAACACCTTGTGCCGAGAGCTTCTCGAAGGAAGAGGTAGGCTACCCCGACCCACACTAAGGTAAAGATGAGATTGAAATATCTTTGGTACTTGATAGTGATCTTATAGAGAGCGAAGCTCTTGCTAGTTCTAAATCTGTCCATGAGATAGATCATGCTCTCTTTAGGATTAATGTTTTGTTTGAAGATGATATAAACGCTCCTAATGAACCTAGTGGTAAAAATGATGGTATAGCTTGCCTTGAAGGCTATAGCTAATATGCTAACCCACTATGGTGTGACAACATTCCTCCTAAAGATGAAAATCTCTTCTTGGAAGATGAGAGTACTCTTATGGGCAAGGAATGTGTAGTCTCGAAAATAAGTACTCTTGGTAGTACTCTTGGTGTGCATGATGGTCAAAAACTCTTAAATGTAGTTCACTACTTGAGCAAGAAAATGGAGTGCTTAAAAATTCTCAAGTTAGTGATGGTGTCTATAGAATTGATCTTGATAATGCACATGACTCTTTGAACATCTTGTGCGGTAAAAGCATTGCAATTAGTTTTGTTCATAGAGATCATGTGTATGAAAAAAATTTTATGTGTAAATGTGGGAGTGACATTCTAGGGAAAGGAAGGGCTAGCCTCGGCTTAGGCCCTTGGCTAATTTTTTCATTTGATCCCGGTACCATCTTAGGGTAGGAGAGGATCACTCTCAGCTATTTTTCCTTTGTCTTGATGCTTGTCCGAACCACTTCCTTTGTAGCAATTGTACTAATCTTTTTATGATTAAAACAAATGACTCGTGGCTATACTTTAAATTTTTCCCGCCTCAGCATAGCATGTTGATGTGTTATTTTTGCTAACCCTAACCCCTCATGTCATAAGGATGTGTACTTTTTTTTCTTCTCTTGATTTGCAAGGTACGGATTCGAGGTTGAATCCTTTTCAAGAAGGGGAGGATGATACGAGTACAACCACGAGGATGGACGAGAACAAGTGCGTATTGAATTTGTCCAAGGAAGTGCACAAGTGAAGTGTAAAAGGGGGCCTAAATGCACTAAAAACAGCCCCTAAGTTACCCTTGAGGGGTATTGTGGTCATTTTGTATTCTATTTTGTAATACACTACATATAGAACCTCTTAGGGTTTTTAGTCTTAGATGTTTATTGATATTGAAAGTTTTAAGAAGAACATTTCTCTCTTGTGAGAAAGGCCTATGGCCGAAACATTGTAACTAGGATTTCCAACTTGAGTGTGGAATCATTCGTGTTGGATTCATGCTTGGAACGTTGGGTGGTAGAGGAGGTTGGGGTCTCTCTTGTGCTCACTGAAGATATACGTATTTGTAGTGTGTAGTGTTAAGGGTCCAAAAGTGGAATAGTCTCTTGGGTTCTTAAGATTATACCTTCACTTTGTCTATCTATCTATCTTTATATTTCTCGTAATCGTATTTCCGTTGTCATTCCCGTATCACTGAGAGAGAGGGGGGGGGGGAAAGAGATAAATCATAAGGAGAATATTGACTAGGAAGCAGGTGAAGAAATAAGAACATGTTTATTCTATAAGCGCATGTTTGATTTTAGATATTTATGATGTGTTTATGTGATTTAAATTAAGTCGGTTGATGATGTTTGTCAGTACATGTGGTTGTGCTAATACAATTCTTGTAATACCCTTTTGAGGTATAGCCTGTTGCAAGATTACTTATGAGTAGTTTTTTTTTTTTTATAATCACATTCTTTCTAAATACAATCGATCACTTTGTAGTTCTCCATTGCCATTTTTTATTTTATATCTCTACAACTTTAAGTAGTCGTTTGGTAGAGTCTATAAGAATACCGCTGTATAAGGTGTATTAGTAATGCTTGTATTAGTAATGCTGGTATTAGTTATGCCATCATTATTTCTTATAGAACGTTTGGTTTCATGTATTAAAAGAAATATATATTTATAGAATTTTTATAAAAAATGTTTGTTTACCCAAACACCCTTCTTTCCATTAAAAGATTCATAGCTCGTGACAATGGAACCGCCAACTCCAATTCTTCATCTTCATCCTCCAAAGATCCTCGTCTTCTTCAAAAAAGATGCCCAAGTATAAACAATTTCTAGAACTTCATCAAAAGTAGGCATTGATTCAGAATTCTCCAACAAATACGATAATTCGCTCTTCCATCGAGAGTGATAAAGGTAAGTTGAAAGAGAAGGAAGATTTTTATACTAATAGGAAAAAATTAGGGGATATTGTTTAATATCTTTGATGGAACAAAATAGTGAACAAATTAATAAAGAACAACACTTTGATGGAAAAAGCAACTATTGTTTGATTAATTGGAAGGAAGAAGAAGCAGTGGAGAAAATCATTATTGCTTTTCCAAGGCACAGTGCAGAAAAGCGAAATAGAGGCAATGATTTGAGGGATAATTTTGAAATTCATTAAGTTTATGCATTTGTTGAATGATTTGTATTACTAATACATGGAAAATGGATTGTATTAGTAATACACACCTCAATATATAATAAGGTGTACAATTAATACAAGCATTAGTTATGCATAGGATGAAAAAGTGAATCAAACAAAGTATTAGTAATACACAAGACTAATATATGCATTATTTTTGCCAATACACTCTACCAAACGACTCCTAAGAGACTTAGTTTCAAATCACTTCTATTAGATGAAGTGACACCGTTATCTAAACTAGTACCCAAAAATTGTCTAGTTTGTCTTCCATTATATTGAACAATAGTTGGTCACACATTCTAAATTTACTAATTATGATGATTGTTAGATTAAAACCTCAACCTCAGCTTAGGCCATATTCCATCTATATAGCATATCGCCTGCGAAAACTGACATTTTATAGTGAAAATCTGAGTGTTCGACCTTCATTATGTATTTATTTCAAATGAAAATTATATATATGTTATGTCCCTCCTAAATGACACAAAGATTAAAAAAATTTCATGGAGTACAATTTGTGTGTTAATTTTAACACTGTAGATGTGATGTCCACTGTTCATGAGACAATTATCTGAAATTTCAAAATTGTTAAGATTATGAAAGTTATCTACCTAGTTTATTTTTTTCATTCATGGATTCTATATTCTTTATAGCTTTGATTATACTTACTGACAGTCTCATTTTTGAGCAGATAATGCACATGATATATCATTTAATTAGTTTAATACAGGAACTTAAGGACTGCAATTCAGGAGATTTGTCTAATAATTAACTACTATGAAGATAAATCAAATTCTTAAAATCTCAAAAGAACAAATTGGATGAGTAAATTTTAAATACACGAGGTATTGTTCAATTATATGTGTTGTATAATGCATATGCAAAATTTTAAAAAATTCCAATGAATATATTGTTCTTTTGGTATCCTAAAATATAGTAATACTTTTATTATTTTTATGGGAAGAAAATAATCAAACATGGTAAGATTTCTCTATTAAGTAAATATTGATTTTGTGTGTGATTATCTATAGAGAAAATTATCAACCATAAACCTATTTGATTGAGCGGATAAAGGCCTAATATACTGTTCATGAATTTAATTCAATGCAGTATCTTTCTGTACTACATGTTGATTGTATCATTTAGTTTTAACTTTTTTTTCATTCCCTTTTTGTGCGCACGCGCGCACACACTTGCCTATTCGGTATATCTTAATTTTAATATCTTATGCTTGTGGGGTATTATAGTTGCTGATGTTGACAAGTTTTTTTCAGCAAGTGAAACTAGTTCTAAAATTAAAGAATCTTTCAATAGGTAGAATGAAGAGGACACTACTGAACAAATCTTAAGATGTGAAAAATTAGCTATTGGCATCTCATGATCATAGAACTTAGATTACTCATCTTCCTTTAATAAATGACGTGGTGAGAATTGTTGCTTTGCTAGGAGAGGTTGAAAATGATAATCTCAGTAGTAAATCTGAAAATAGCATTTAGTAATTGTTGGTCATCTCTATTCCTCTCTCTATCTTGTTTTCTTTTGTTTTGTTTCTTGTCGTTCAATTTCCTCCTCCTCATTAGACGATGATGAAAGAGACCTTTATTTTCTATGTTAAGCCACCAGAGTTCAAGTTTTATCCATCTCCCATAAAAGAATGTTTTGCATGCATGTCACGCATTTATAAGATTATATGATCTTTCTTTAGATTAATCAAAAAATATGTAGAGCTTGTTTATGATAATTGAAGATTACAATAGATTTTGAATTCTAAATAAATCCTCTAGTCTCATGAAACGACTTAAATTAACTTATATATAAGGTATTTACTCACTTACACTATCTTATTTTTTGAGTTTTACTATTATTTGTCTATCAAGTCATCCATGATTTTGCTGTGCTCTAATTGTTAGATTCACTAAAAATGTGTTAAATTGCGGGGGTTAATTTTACATCTTGCGGGGGTTTTAAACCCCTATAAATTTCATTTTCGGGGGTTTTTAAAACCCCCCACAATACGAGCTGTCACAATCAATTTGTAGCAGTTTTTTTCTGACTGTCATAATTAATTTGTAGCGGTTATATTGCGGCAGTCGATCCACGTTAATCTAAATTTAATCTTTTTTTTATAATAAATTTTTATTTACAATTTGTGGTGATTTAAAACCTCCCCTATTTTTTTCTTTTTATTAAAAAAAAAATTAGTGGGGCCCATCAATTTTAGTTACTAATTATAGATTCTAATTTTAGCTCAAATTTAATTGTTCCTTTAGTCATAACCTACAATCCAATATTTTTTCAATTCATATATCATTAACACAACATGACTAATTAAATATTGTAATTGAAAAACATGCCAAAAATACATTGAACATTAAACTTCAAAATTAAATATTCAATATTAACATCTTCAAACTTTAATTTTTTAACATTAAACAGTATGTTCAGACTTCAAAATCAAATTTAAATACAAAAACTTTAGTGTTCTAAGATTCACTCCAACCACATACACAATTACATCCAAGAAATAATTGAATATCCAAGACAATTTACAATGAAATGAATTTCATTGGGATCACTATCATCACATGATCTCCTTGCATCCACGGGCGAAATGGGTCAACTGATTGCATCACTTGACTACATAAAAATGTAAAGTATAAAAACCAATCAGATAAACTTTCAATCTTTATTATAAAACATTTATATTTGCGTACAACTAAAAACATCAAGATATATTTGCAGGCCTAAGCCAAACGAAATACTATGAAAATGAATAATAAAGAGTTTGACAAGAAGCATACTGGATAGCTGAAAGCCAAAGATGAGATGGAATAGAAAATTCCTACAGAGTTTTCCATTTTCATTTCTTAGTCACCTGTTTTACCTATAATTGATCATCAATTCCAATATAATGTAAGAGCTATTTTTCCTTTAAGATAGTGGTAGTCTTATATTAATGCTCAGTACCAAGATTCCACCTTCCCTCTTTCCAGTTTTGACAGATACATAGAGTCTGTAAACAGTATCTAATCATAGGAGACCAATGTCCTCCCAACATGAAGCAAACAATATACTAAAATGACAAAGAAAACAGAAGTTATTAGGAACATCATATTGGTGCAATAGAAGATGCTTTTGATTTTAGCTTAAAAGAGAATTAGAAAACAACAAACAAGTCAAAGAAGAATCCAATTTCTTTCTTTGTTTTATTTAAAGCTTAATAGTTAACAAAAAAGCATATCCTCATCCATGATTTACTTCACTTAGCACACAGGCAGGTCCTCAGAACTAATAAAGCACCACCAAAACATGCATTTGAACCACCACACACCCTTTCAAGGGCCACTCTAATAAGGACCACTACTAATAGTTTCACTATCCAATATTTTCTGTAACCACTACATAGATCAGTTATATTAGTTATTTTTCTCTTCCCTCATGACATTTGTACTTCTCTATAGAAGAGCTCAAGTACTTCTATATAGCCCATTTGCTAATTAATATGATGAATATGGAAGTGAAATATTCATCATATGATTTCTACAATAAAAGTTCCACAAACATGAACGATACGGATGGACAACAAATCCAATATGATAAAACAAAAGAATTTCCACATCGCAACGTTGACGAAGATAGCCATGATCATAGATGTGGTAATTCAGGTTTAGAAAATATCACCTTTCATAACCTGTCAAAGCTCAATCTCCCTCCAAGGCAAGACTATCTCTCTTGTGACATCAAGATATAGGTAATAAATGAAAGAATACACACACAAACACACATATATATAACAAATTTATTTATTTATTATGATAGATAACTATAATATATTGATATTGATGTATACTAGATGTTTATTGCATTCTATATTGATGTTGATCTTTACTGGAAGTATACATTTAATTACTATGTTTTCCCCTTTGTATTTTTTTGGTAAGCAGATATCGATATTGCAAGCTCAAACTCAAAGAATATTTCAAATCTGAAGATGAATGAGTAAACAGAGATCAAACACTGAGATCAAAAAAAGTAAAGAGACCTTCACTTACTGCTGTAGGAGAAACCATTAAAAGAGAATAAAAGAGCTCCACAAATTATTCTGGTATCGTTTCTTCTTTCATTATCATATATGCCTTCAAAGCACTCAGTATTTGATTGTGAAAATTCATCATTTGATTGTAGTTTTGTCGACATTGGAACGAATAAGAACCTCTACTACTTGATGTACTTGTACCACCAAAATGAGATTTAACTTGTTGAAAAACTCTACTAAGAATAGCTCCTAACCCAAACATCTCACCCTTCCAGAGTGCTCTTTTCCTAGCTCCTCACCAACGACATTATTTGAAAAAACTTGAGACTCATCTATGGTGCTTTGGATCAAAGTTGACTACATTTTTTCCTACATATAAAAAATTTATTGTCAAAATAAATTAATAATAGAAATTCATTTGATATACCATGGTTGATTGCTTAATAAGAGTCTATGGCACATAAGTAAAACTCACTCATATTTTTTTTGCTAGTTCATAACATATACTCCATCTTGATACTTATGAGTAGCAATGTACATTTGTGCTCGTCTAGGCCACTGTCCAGTCTTGGCCATCTAAAAATTAAAAAACATTATCAAAATAATTTACTATTTAGTAATATTACATTCGAGGTTAATTCATCACCATTTCAGCCCTTCTTATAGCATTGGCTTTTGAGCCACTAGTGTGAGAAATTGTCTGTTTCTTTCGTTTCACGATTCCTTTGACACATTTTCTTATTAAAATATATTTTAACGTCAATTAGAAAAAAATTATACACCTATAAAGAAATACATTTACATAAATGCCTTTGTTGATTCTTAAAAATTGTATTCAATAAAAGAAATCTAGTGATTTGGTGGGATCCCGTCCAACACCGTATCTATAATTTGAGCTTTACTTTTAAGTGAATCATCAAATTCATTCCACATGTTAATCTTATTTACAGCCCACTTTTTTTCAATAGACAAAGAAATATGTCACCGAACAATTGTTTCGACTGTGTCGAAAAAGAATTTGAACTTCAAAATAAAAATATTGGTTAGATTTTCTATTACATGAAAATATAAAATTCAAAGACAAAAATAAAGAAATAGTTGTCAGTCTCTAAAAATAATAAGTAGTGGTATAGTCATCAGAATTTAGAGCTTAGACCTTTATAATATGATCGAAGACGCAATTGAAGTATGTCAAAGGTAAATTCAACCATTTTTCAAAGTTGATTGGAAATAAAGAGCAATCACACGCTAAAATTTCTGACAAGTGCAAAAGAAGGCTGCGTGCTTCACCAAATGGTTTATTATAAATATCAATCTTAACCACAATACATTCTTCACCTGTTAAATTCAGTACTTCCTTAGGTTTTACTTTGATTTTCTTGACATTATTTCTTGAATCTGTTATAAGAAAAGAGATTAGTTGAAGTATGAGAGACATTGCATAGGATTATAAAGTTTTGAATATGCATTGATAGTTTGAAGTATTTACCTATTGCGTATAGGACCCAATGCATATTCAATTCATGTCTAGAATATTTTTTGGGTGCAGCCTTATCTGTGGGAGCTGCTTATGGCGAGTCCTCATTTATTGGATCCGAATGTGATGTAGAATGAATTAATTGAGATGATTGTGATGAATTATGATTTGCCAGACCCGGATGTGATATAGAGTGAACTGATCGAGATGGTTGTTATAAGTCTCGACCAAACGGAGATAAATGTAATGTCAAGTGAACTTACCGGGATAGTTGTGATTTAGGCCAAATTGCCGTACCTGGACGTGGCGTGTCCTGATCCATAGGAGTTAGATGAGATGTTGAGTAAACTGGTTGAGATTGTTGAGGTGCATGATGAATTGGCGGAGGTAGATTTGTTGGCAGACATGCTGATTCAGTACCTTATGATGTAGATACCGAAAAATCTAATTTTTGCTTTTTCTGCAAGTTCTTGAACCTTGGCATATCTGCAATATATTAGAAAATATCCATATTTTAGTTACAATTACAAAATAAGAAGAGTGTTATTCATGAAATCCTCAAAATTTTTCTATTCAGGCCAATTCTTAGAAGTTTTCTGCACTACTAGCCAATGTCTGGAATCCTCTACTAAAATTATAGTACTTTCAAACATCACATTAGAAATGCAGGTGAATAGCATGTTCGTTATTTTTTAGATGAACCAACTGGCTGCACAAAATAGATTCACAGCCAATCAATCAATGTAAAATGAGATAATAAACAACAAACAGGAAACCGGTTTGTAGATTTTCTAAGTTCTTCATGTAGAATTCATACAAGCCTTCCTTGAAACAAAGTTTAAAAGTTAAAATCTACTAGCTATTCCCATTGACATATTAAGCAGTAAACAGTGTCAACAGTAAGTTAACACAAATGATTTTTTCAAATTAAGTATAGCTTGCACCAGTGGTATATAGATTTGGCATTGCATTCTTAGAGGAAAAGACGGTTAAAAATTTTCTCATTAGTGAACTTATGACTTTCATTACTTAAGTTGAAGGAAATACAGGTTACATAAAGCTTCGGTGTACTTATATGAATCACAACACCAACCATATTCAAACAACAACAACAACACACCCGTTGCTTAAACTCATAAAAAATGTTGCCGCATCCGTGTCGGATCCTTTAAAAATACACTATTTTTGGAGGATCCGACACACACCTATCAACATTTTTGAAGAGTCCAAGCAACATAACTGGAGATGGATAAGTAAACTAGAAAAGAAAAACTCTCAAAATAGTACACTTCTATAAAAGTTTTAGTTACTTCTCTAGGCATATTCAAGTCCTCAGATAGTAAAAGAAAAGAGAGAAATTAAAGCCTATTGTTGCTCATGAAAGTACAGATTTCATATTAAGTATATGTGGCATTCATATATAACAGCAACATGCCCCAGGAAGAATTATATCTTTAGTAAATCCTGAATGTACTATAGGATTACTTTAATACCCCGTATATTTCTAGCTTAATTTAAGTCTTAGTAAATGATTAATCCCATACAAAATTTTTGAAATACTGAGTATTTTTCAGTTTAGAGCCTTCCATTTCTTAGGAAATTTAATTAGCTTTCCAATGGTATAAAGTTTTCCCGAATCCGACACCCAGGCAAAGAGTTAGAGCCATTTTAGTAAGACAGTGTGTCACCTGAGCCATCAATGCGTCATGGAGCATGACCAAATGACAATCGTCAATTTTAGTGTTGCTCTACAATATTGGTGCATCACTCTATAGACCCAGTTCATAATTGTCAATATCCAGTGAGGCGGCGTGATTCCATCTCGTCGCGCCAAGGACCAAAATTGCATCCAGCAAGACACCGCGATGGCGCCGCATCGTGCCACCAATCCTGTTCCCTGTTGTCCATTTTTCAGTGACATGGCGTGATAGCACCACATCGCACCGGGTGCCAAAATCAGGAATTTTAAGTAATTTCGAGTTTTAAATCTGTGGGCATTAAAGTCTTTTGCCCCTCATCCCAGTCAGCTTTTAACACGAAATTCACCTCTAATTAACCTAGTTACTTCATTATTCACCCAATTTTCCCCCAAATTAAACCATTGTCTCTCAAGAGGTAAAAATTCTAGTTCAAGAAATCAAGCACAAAGTTCAAGGATTCACCAAGAACTTCAAGAAACTCACAAATTAAGGTATGTTAGATGTTCATCCATGGATCCTTACCTTCCATGGAGCCCAAGAATCTTTTTTCAAAATAAAAGTTTTGAATTTCATAAATTCTATGTTTGAATTTGATTGTATCCATGATCATGATATTGTTTGGGTTTCAATCCATAATTTATTATAAGTTTCCATGAAATTAAAATAGTTTATGTGATGAGTTATATGAATTGCATGATAAACCCTTAAATTTTAAATTGAGTATTGTATTGATGATGTTCATGTGTTGTCCATTACCATGTGAACTAATCTATGCTCCCTAAGTGTTTGATAAATTGCATATGTGAAGTAAATAGTAGAATCATGACAGGTCATTGTGTGTTTCCAATCATGTACAAGCTTATGCCCTACAAGTGTTTGATGAAATGCTTATGTGATTTGACTAATAAAAGCATGAAATGTTATTATGTGATCCCATTGATGCACAAGTACAAGTATATCAAGTTTTTGACAAAATATCTAAATAAGTGCATTGTTAGCGAGAAATTATGGTTATACCTTTATGATCATGTTATGTCCTTTTTTATGCTATCTTGTCCTAGGGTATTTAATACCCAATAATTTAGCTGTGTACTTAGAGCCAGAGTCAGTTATCAAATAGTATTAACCATGTCACGATCAGTAGTACTCATTCAGTTATAAAACTTAGTGAAACTCAGTATCAGTCTAATCCAGTCAGTTAACATGCTCATTAACTGTTCAGTCAAGCCTAGTACAGTTTAATGATCAGTTTAGTGTCTTTAGTTGGGAGTAGTATTTAGCACCGAGCGAACCCAGGGATGGGGTCATTCCTGTTTGTATAGGGTTTGACCATTAGTAGCAATTCTTAAGTTACAAAACTACGTAGCCAGCGTAGGTTGGGATGACTTCCTGCTAGATAAGGTTTGACACATCTCTCATAAGTTTTCCTATTACTCAGGGTTCATAAAATATTTTCCTATTAGTTAGGGTTAACTTAGAGATTGTTAGTACCCGTGGCATGGCATTATCACCCTTCCAACTGGGGTCACATGTTAGACCCCTATCTTCTCAGATTTGGGGCATGTTGGTTAGATGATTACTTCCCACAGTTTTAGTTTTAGTTTTAGTCTTTAGTCTAGAACTTTAGATTATCAGTTACTCAGTATAAGAACTCAGTACTTAGCTTCAGAGAAGCTCAGTTATAGTATACATATATGCACAGTATTGCATACTTAGTATTTACAACAGTATCAGTTATCCATGTACTCTCATGTTTAGTTACTCTATATGATTTAGTCAGTTATTGTTCAAGCATATAAACCCTTGAATTTAACCTTACCTCATTTAGCATGCCAATACATTCCCATGTACTGATCGCATACCTATTTCTTGCGCTATGATGTTTCATATTATAGGTTTGAACGCTTAGGTTCCTAACCGCGCATAGTCAGATTCAGATTCAGCCGGCAGTAGATTTAGCAGTAATTTCTTATCATTCGAGGATATTCTTTTACTTCATTATTTCTGTAGTTATAGTATTTCAATAGTCGGAGTTAGTTGGGGGATTGTCCCATCAACTCCACTTTCAGACAGTTCGAGCTAGAGGCTTTCAGACTAGATTTTTAGATAGTATTCAATTTTACGAATTATTATTTCAGATGTTATGTTTTATCAATATTTTAGATGTTTTGAACCTTATGGAAATTTAGCTAAATTTTGCATTATTTACAGTATTATTATTTAGTGCTCGCAGCAGATATCAGTCATGGGTTAGCTTATGGTCCTTCAGGATAGTAAGCACCGTGTGACGACTAGGGGGTAGTCTCGGGTTGTTACAAACTTGGTATCATAGCCTAAGGTTCAACAGAGTCCTAGGAAGTCTAGAAGCTGCATCTAGTAGTGTCTTGTGCATGGGTGTATAGCGTGTCACACTTATGGACAAGAGGCTATGAGATGTTTCAAGAAAAGTTTCCCTTCTTTCAGTGTTCATGTCGTATGAGTGACTTTGATCTCAAATTAAATTCTCAGTCTAATCCTTTTCTTTCTTATGGTTATAGAATATTCCTCCCAAGAGGACTAACGAAAGAAGGACCGAAAATCAGTCAGCCCCTCAGCCCGTTCAGGCAGATCCACTGGACGAGCACGTCTCTCATGTAGAATTTAGAGTTGTATTCACTACTTTAACCAATTCCATCGCAGTATAGAATGAATGGAAAACTGCTATTCTGGCCAACCTAGTGGCCAATACTTCTGCAACTAGAATTTGAGACTTCACTCAAATGAATCCTCCCCTATTCTCAGGATATAAGTCAGAAGAGGACCCTCAGGAGTTCCTCGATCAGGTTCAGAAAGTCACAAACATCAAGGGAGTGACTTCCAGTGAGAGTGATGAGTTTATTGTATATTAGATACAAGACATAGCTCATACATGGTTTAAGCAGTGGAAGGTAGACAGGGGCACAGATGCAGAGCCCATAGAATGAGAAGTGTTTGCTACAACATTCCTAGATAGATTCTTTCCCTTAGAGATGAGAGAATCCAAGGTGTTAGAGTTCATAAATCTCAAGCAAGGCACTATGAGTGTGAAAGAGTATTCCCTCAAGTTTACTCAGTTAGCGAGGTATGCTCTCCATGTAGTAGCAGACAAGAGGTCCAGAATAAGCAAGTTTGTATCAGGGGTATCTGATAGCGTGGTCAAGGAGTGTAGGACTGCGATGTTGATTAAAGAGATGGAAATATCTAGTCTTATGGTCCATGCTCAACAGATTGAGGAGCAGAAGTTTAAGAAGAATGAGAGAGAGAATAAAAAATCCAGAACGGGTAGCTTTAGTTTTGCTCAGCCTAAGTTAGAACGCGGTAACCATTCCCAGTTTCATCCATAGTCTTCAGTTCTAGCTCCATCTTCAGCTAGTGTGTCAGTGCCGAAGTTCAGGAATGGACGTAGGGATGAGCCCAGGCTCCAAAAACCCAGGGTAGTGCCAGCAGTGGTCATACCCATCCACTTTGCAAAGAATGTGATAGAAATCACCTAGGTGTGTAGAGCCAACAGTGATGTGTGTTTTGGATGTGGCAAGTTAGGTCATAGAGTCCGAGAATATCCTAAGCCTGGTCCATGAAGTTAGCATAGTCATCCTTGAGTCCCATTCGGTCGCCCCACTCAGTAGGGCGCCACTTCCAGTACCACTGGTGGTCAACGCCAGAATAGATTTTATGTACTCCAGTCTCGCCATGATCAGGGAAGTTCTCCTGATATAGTTAAGGGTACATTATAAGTCTTTCATCCTTATGTTTATGCCTTGTTAGATCCCGAGGTTTTACTTCTTTTGTAACCCCTACATAGCCTTCAACTTTGGTGCCAAACCCAAAATATTAGCATAGCCCTCCTCAGTGTCTACCCTAGAATTTAGAGTTTATTAAGTGGTTTACAAAATTAGAATAATGGCTTTAAGATAAGGGGGAGATAGTAGAACAAGTAACCAATTCAGGCTTCCAGATTTTAGTAGTAATGTCAGTATGTGTAGAGAAACAGTAGGAGAGGTTGATGCTCAACCCATCCTTACCTTAGTGCAAGGTTCTGCACTTTATCTATCATGATATCTACTCACATAGTACATGTTAGCTCTATGATCATAGCTTCTATTCGTGCTCTTTATCGAAAATCATGTACGATTACATTTTCTAGTATAAGGAGTTCAAGTTTCCTCATTATTACAAATCATGTTTTATGAATACAGAAACTTCAAACTTAGGTCATGCAGCTCATGACTCATGTATTCATACTTTACAATGTGCTCAATTTAGCATTCAATTCTAGAATCAATCCAGTTTTAGTTTTGCTAGACCAATGCGTACAATTATCAGTTATTCAGTTGTCAGTATCTTAGAACTTCAGAATCATGTCATGGGCTTAGTCTTGCATTCCTAGATAATACCAAATCCATGAATTCATGCTTAGTTACCTCATGTTCCTCAGTTATTCCTTACTTCAGATGCATAGTACTCTATAGTTTCAATCCATGTCACAACCCAAACCGAGGCCTTGTCCGTGACGAGCATCCCAAATCATAAAGGCCCGGATGCCCTTCTCTATCTGGTAGTCATGAACAATATTCACACAATAAAAGAAGATGTAGAAATGTAATATAATATAGAGTCATGGTCATACTCTGAATACAACTTAACAATGAAGAATAAAAATCCAATAATGAACTAGTCTGTAAAATCTCTATTACATACTTAAATGACAACTGTCTGAATCTGGGACAAGGCCGCCAGTGGACCCAAAACAAAATAAATAACATAGTCTGAAAGAAACAGGTCTTCTGGATAAAGAAGGCTCACCACTGCACAGTCTTCTTCTATCTAAAAACTTTACTGCTTATCCGGACCTTTAGACTGAGCCTCAGACTCTGAGAGGTAGAGGGTCAATACATTTGTACTGATACGCAGATTAAATCCAAAATAATAATTTATATTCAACATATATGAGAGCAATTTAAAACAGTTCATAAATATATCGTATGTTAAGAATTACATGGGCATATTTAAAAGATTCCATAAAATTATCTGAACTCTGTCATATACTCTTTGTTTTACTTCTGCGCTAGGTGGTATACCTTACAACTTTGAAATTCCATGGGCTATATGAAATCTGCATTTAACTCGGTAGCCAATCCCTAAACCCAAGTTTGCCGCAAGGGTCAGAGTCCCTGTCTCTACTACGCCATAGGGCTGTCGCTAGTGTACAATAATAATATACTCGTATCAGAAAAATACAGTCTTAGGCTAACCGTTACTTAAACTCAAGCCTTCTTAAGGTAACCACCTAATCCCTTTTAAGCCCATTTTTAACTCTTTAAGATATTTCATTCTCTGAAATCAAACTCTGAAAAACTCTAGCTCTGTTATGGTATACATTTATATGGTACGTCATACCGTTGACTTGCAAGTCGCATCTCTGAGCCATTAATAGTATATCAAAATATCTTCTTTCAAAACATAAGGTTTGGGACCACCATAACAATAAATCAATTCAGAGAACTCATTCTTTAAACTCATGTAAACACATGCAAGAAACTCTCTCTTTTTCAACATATCAATAACATAAGGTGGTCATGTCAATTTACTCAATTATATGAAATTCTTTCTCTTTAAAATAAGAATATAGTTATATCAAGAAGACTACCTCTCACCATCTCTAAATCATGTTCAAATACTATGAAATCAAGAAAACCCACTTTCAAACTATAAAACATGCATTTCAAATCATTCCCGGTAAGATGATAAACTTCAATTCATCACAAGAGAGGGGCTTCATAAATATGCTCTCCATCAATCTTCAAACCACAATTTCATACATATATATAACATATGAGTATAAATCAGTTTAAGGGGAAAGGCGTTAAGGCCAAGACAATAATAGCATTGAAACATTCAAGATGCAATATTTAAAACATAGATTTCAGAACCCCTTTGTAATTTAATGCTTGATAAACTTTAAATCATATTCAAGTGTTTCAACAAGCCCATGTACTTTTAGGATAAATTCCACGTACCTTAGATTATAGAATTTGAAAGATGAAATTCGGATCTTGATCCATTTATTGAAATTCTTGATCTTAGGGATGAGTTCTTGATCTTTGGGGATGGGATTAGGTTTTTGATTTTGAGAGGAAAATTGAATTAGGGAGTGTATTGTGCTTTTGGGGCACAAACCTTATGTTATGGATAGACCTTGGGTGAGGTAAAGGTCCAAATTTCGCTTAAAAATGTGAAAACAAAACCTGGAAATTTGGGGCGTGCGACAGAGCGTGCGTCGCACGCTAATTGAGCGCAACTACTGCCTTTCTCACAAAAATGGCTGTAAATTTTCGCTCGGGTATCATATTTTGACGTAATTGGTATCGATAGAAAGCTAATTCAATTATATAGAATTTGGTGGGTCATGAGCTGGAAAATTCCATGTGTATAGAAAATTATACACGTTCAATATAGATCCGATGAATGATTGACTCTTAGCTTTTGCTTTAGGCTATTTCTATGAACATTTTTCACCTCATAATTACTTCATATACTAGAAGAAAGATCATGACACATTAATATAAATATAAACCATGGGAATTTTGAGCTTATGCACGTAGGAACGACGATTTGATTTCTAGCTCGAAAAATGTGGGGTATTACGTTATCTCCCCCTTGGGATCATTCTTCCCCGAATGATGGTTAGGGACATTTTTGATGCTCAGAAGTGTAGGATACAGAACATAATTTTGCATTGAACATGTTTCCTTAACAAAATATGCAAAGACATCAAACGAGCTTCATGATAACCCATAGTGAAACGTGTAAGCACGAAACATGAGAGAACAAAACATGATATCGACATGATCTTGGCATGTGTTTTATGGCGCATGATCAAAACATTGTAAGGCATGAATGTTTTTTCCCTAAGAATCCTCAGACTGATTATGATTGGTACAAGACATGAGATGGGATTCTCGCGGGACATAAAAATATTAATATTCTCCATCTTACAAGATACAATGAAAAGACTTAAGCTTGGAGACATTATTTGTCTATGCCCCAACCAATAAAATACATGCCTCATTGTTTCCCAACTTACAATTTTCCCCATACACATCTAATCACACGAATTTGATTCCCACTGTAATATACTTCTATGTCGAAGCCTAACTTGGAGTTACAAAGTGTTAACTTAAACTATCGGATCCTGTACTTTACATCTCATAAAAAAATATTGTCTCACCTTATCACTATTGTCAAACACCATTGGATTTTATTTCAGGGAATACTAACCATATAGTACACATATTGTGTTTTCATTAATCACAACATTCAAGCCTATCATTACTACACTCACTATGTGGATCTCCCCACTAAGACCATCCAATAAAATCATCCTCACTAAGTTTTTTGCCACATAGCTCCTTCTTAACTATCTCACAAAATAAAAGTTCATCTCCTTCTTCCCCCTTCTTCCCCCTTCTTCTATAGCCTTAGCTCAAGAAATCACATAAGAAATTTTCACCTTTAAGAACATCTACTCCCCTAACTAAAACATCACTATGCTTTCATAATCACCATCACTCTAACATACGGAGGGTCATTGAGGGACCCGATCATACACATCATGAATGGAAGTAACCCTTGTCAAACCATAAGTTAAACTTATTGCACTATTCAATGAGGGACATGAGATGAAGAAAAAATAGAATAGACACAAAGTGCTTCATATATTCAGTGTCCGAATTGTAAATAAAGATACGCTCTAGCATAACACAACATAGTACAAGTACTTAGGACAAACCATAATGGGAAACACGAGCCAAATTAAAATGGGTGGAATTAACCCAAACACCCCTAGAAAAACATAACTGAAAGCTGAAAGTTGTAGGTGAACATACGTCACACACTGTGGAACCCTGGAATGGAGCGTGCACCGCATGCTCCATCGCCTGGTACCCCATCTGTGGACTGAAGCGTGCATCACACGCAAATCTCATGAAGCTACTATTTTAGGCTTCCAAACATGCCCTTATGCTCGTCCAAAAATTCCAAAACTTACCCTGGATGTACCTTTGACTCTCCCGATCATGAATCAACTTACAAATCGTCATTCTAAGGACGGAAAGGTCAAAAATAAAATCATCAAAGATTAGGAGCTCAAAATATGACTAAGTCCTTTTCTTTAACACTTAGTAAAAAAAATGGAATCATTCTAGTTTCAGATCTTTAAGCATGCTACTAAGAGATATCAAGTCGAAAAAGAAAAAAAAATACTGGGCATTATATTACAACCAAGACAAAGATTGCCGCTTGAAGCGATTGCCCCTCATTTAAGGAACTAAGATTTGTCATGAGTTTGCATAAACTTTATCACTTTAGTTAAACCCGACATAGGATGAATCGGGGATATATAGAAACATATTTTTCTTAGGACCAAGCATAGGATGAATCGGTGACATATAGAAACATATTTTTCTTAGGACCAAGCATGCTGAGAGACATAGATTTTCATGGATCCCAAACAACATATCATATGACTTGAATACATGAAAGACTAGGTTACTGAGAGACATAATAGTTTTTATTTTGGAGGTTGGATCATAAACATAAGTCCATAAAGAACTCGAACCATAGGCATAGGCATAACTTGAACGCATGATGTAGGACATCAGCAGAATAATCTCCAAAACGAAAGTAGGAGGAATACGCTCTAGTAGGAATAGATTTATCACGACTCCTTCTCGTAACATGCCACATTGAGAAAAATTCGGGAACTAACTTAATTCCCCATCTCCCCCTTAGATCCGAGTCACAACCCTAGATTATGGACATATCCCCTTATCAAATATATAACCACAACTCTTCACAATGAGACATCACCATATACTTAAACTCTAAACTCTCCCTGAAGAACTATACTCTAAAGGCATTGCTTTTCCGTAAATGCTACTCTTAACTTCCACTAGCCTCTATAGCCATCACTCTACAACTCCCACTCTTATGAGAGCACGCATCTGCAGTACTCCTTATCACAAAAAGGGATATCAATATATACATGAACACAAACCCCTCTCATTAATCTCTAACACAAAGACACTAAATTATTTTCTAGGACACCCCCTTCAGGGACACTAATCGTAATATCTTCTAACTCTTAAAGTTATCAACTTACGACTAACATTTTCATGGGCATAGACACCCATGCTTCTAAACACTTAATATTCCATCTCCAATCCCTTAGAATGCCATCTTTACACCTCTAATCACACAACATAAAACTTAACCAAAATTTGTAAAACTATACCAAAGGCACATATTGCTTACATATATTTTTCTCAATTCTGCTATAACGAACACCATACAACAACTCCTTAGTCTTCCCCAGGCATCTCGATACTAAAATTTTAAGAACACGAACTAGGTACGTAAAACACTCATACACATAAATGCTAAACTTTTTCCTTTTTAAGTATACTTTAAAGGCATTGATTTCCCAGATTACTTCTCTTAACTTTTTGCTATCCTCTACCATCATCAACCTACAACACAAAATCTCATGAGAATACACAACCTCGCTCCTTGTCATATAAAAATTCACTCTCCACTACTTAACCTTCTAACCCTAGACCGTTTATAGCACAACTCATATCATATAATCTTACCTAACGAGTAATGTCATACAACCGCGGGTACGCCTTTATCCACTTAATGACTCAACTCACCCAAAATATGATAAATGATACATTGTATATCTCGCAAGAGTTTTTTAATTACTCCATCCATTTTTAAAAAATGACCTATTTTTCTTTTTAATCCGTTTAAAAAAGAATGACTTTTTTTTTTTTTTGGCAATACTTTAATTTCAACTTTCCACCTGACATGTTTATGACCACAAGATTAAAGGACATTTTGGTACATTTGACACTACTTTAATTTAAGGCCACAAAATTCAAAAGTCTTTTTTATTTTCTTAAACTTTGTGTTAAGTCAAAGTAGGTCATTCTTTTTTAAACGGAGGGAGTATCATTTATCATGAGATTATTTTGAGTTTTTTATTTTCTCTCAAGAACCTCCTCCTATAAATAGGGGAGAGTTCTTTCAGTTTGAAACACACCAATATTTGAGAAGATTTAGTTGTGCTTGTTTTCTTCTTTGTAGAGAGTATTTGTGAGAGAGTTGTGTTGGGAAATACCTTGAGTAAACCTCTTCTTTGGAGTGATATTTGGGAGGTTATTCTCTTGGGTATTTGGGATATTAGAGTATTTAGTTACTCTAATTTTGTACTCTCTTTTGTGCTTTTGTACTCTTCCGTTGGCGTTTAGTAAAATTGTTCCTCTTTTTGGTTGTGGACGTAGGTCAAGTTAATCAAACCACATTAAATTTATGTCTCCTTTATTTTCTCAACTTATCGTTCTTATCGTCTTTGTTATTGTCTTTAATTGATTACTTTGTTTAATTCTGCACTATTCGGAATTTTCAATCCTGATAAAAAGAAACAATGAGAGCACGTGAGTAAATCGTAATAAAGAAAATAAAGAACCTAATTAAACTTTTGTATTATCTCTATAATTAAAGAGTTGCAAGAATATAAGTGTCTTTTGGAGAAGATTGTAACTGTTTTTACCATGTTTAACCATATTAAATTGTAGCTAATTAAGAGGGTGATGAATTTTTTTATGCACAAATAATGGGTTTGTGTATATATATATATATATAATAAGGTAATTATTAATTAGTACGATTGATACCAATATTAAACAGAATAGATAATAATAAAGCTAATAAACAAAATAGTAATAATATAGATAATAATAACAATAATATGTCTTATAATAAACAGAATAGTAAATATAATAGACAAATAGTAATAATATATATATGATTCTCCTCTCTTTTTCTTTGATCAATTTCCGAGTAGCCCCTTGGTGATTGTATTATTCCCAAAAATCAAAAACAGCACCAGTCACCTATAAGGAGGTGGACTATCCACATCCTTTCCCTCCAAAATTATAGCTTCAAAATAGAATTGAACGTAAAGTTAAGTTCCAACACAAGAGCATCTAGCATCTAGTCATTTACAAGGATTCTTCTAGGTAAAAAGTCACCAAAAAGTAA
>NC_061113.1:224504419-224524419 GCF_002878395.1 Capsicum annuum
TCAAAAAAGGGACCACATGTGGTCGGTTTTTTGTAAAAATTTTCAAAAAAACCAACCACATTTGGTTGATTTTTTTGATAATTTTGTAAAAAAAATATTGAAAATTTCCAAAATACAAATATTAAAAATCAAATTATTTACAATACAGCCCAAGTATCATTTACAAACATTTAAAATTAAATCAAATTATTTACAATACAGCCCACCAATCATTTAATATATAATCAACCAACCACCATAAGAATACAAACATTAAAAATCAAATTATTTACAAAATTTATCGAGGTTTCAAATCCAAACTATAAAACATACAAAAGACTAAAAACTACAACTCATCATCCGCATCTTCATTCTCAGCCTCACCCATTCTATTTTCAATATTTCGTTGATATATACAGCTATAATCAGGTTCCATCTACACAATCAATCACATTCAAATAATTTGTTCAAGTCACAAAAGTTCACATTTTAAATATCTACAACTAAACATTTTCAGGTCACTAATTCACTTCACAAGTTACCTAACTAAACTTAATTCAAAATGAAAAGTTCGCGTTTCAAGTATCTATACTTAAACATTTTGAAGTAACTAATTAACTTGTCAAGTGACCCATAATTTACTAAAATCAAAACGCAAGTTCACATTTCAAGTATCTAAATTCAAAACAAAAGTCACTAATCCATAATTCAAGTACCTAAACATTTTCAAGTTACCAACCTAAACTAATTTCAAAATAAAAAAGTTCACATTTCAAGTACCTACACTTAAACATTTTCAAGTCACTAATTCACTTCACAGGTTGCCAAACTAAACTTAATTCAAAATTAAAAGTTCACGTTTCAAGTACCTATACTTAAACGTTTTCAAGTCACTAATTCACTTCTCAAGTGACCACACTTTACTAAAATCAAAACGCTAGTTCACATTTCAAGTACCTAAATTCAAAACAAAAGTCATTAATTCGTAATTCAAGTACTACAATTAAACATTTCAAGTCAATAAGTCACTTCACAAGTTACCTAACTAAACTAAATTCAAAATGAAAAGTTCACATTTCAAGTACCTACAAATAAACATATTCAAATCACTAATTCACTTCACAAGTTAGCAAACTAAACTTAATTCAACATGAAAAGTTTACATTTCAAGTACCAACACTTAAACATTTTCAAGTCACTAACTCACATCTCAAGTGACCACACTTAAATATATTTAAAACACAAGTCCACCTTTCAAGTAACTATACTTAAAAGTCATGACAATTTATATGTCAAAAGTCAACTTTATTTACCTATTAATTTTATAGGTCTAAAAAACTAACGTTACTTCCTATATTGTGTAACTCTCTCATTACAACTTCCTAATAATCACATTCTTGCAAATTTGTACCCACTAACACAAAAAGATAATGCACATTAATAATATAATTTCTTCAATATTAAAATGCGCACCAATAATAAGTTATCCAGTAAACTTTCATAACAAAACTAAGATTAACTTACAAAACATTACATCCTCAAATTAATGTCACTGATCCATTGAGCATTCAAGAAGCATTATAAAGCAAAAAAAGAACATCAAGTTACTCTTAGTCAAACTTATTCTTGTCTAATAGTAGGTGTAAAATGAAGCAAACTTAACATCACGTAATCAATGAAAATGTATACTCCTTGAGGCATTTTTAAGATTAATAAAACTATCTCAATAACTCTAAAATACTCACCAAAATAGATTTCAAGTTAAATCTGTTCATATTATGATACATGGAAGGCAACTCGAACTCGTAAGATCAAAGTTTAAATAATCTCAGGCCATAAACTTTTCTGCTAATACTATTTTAACTTAAGGAATACATCATTAGCTATATCTCACATAGTACTATTTTCTTTAAAAAGTCTACACAAGAATATTGACGACAAGATAGTTTTGACAAGACAATTTCCAGTAAAATAGAATTTTAATTTATAGTAGGACGGAGTCAAATGCATATAGATCAAAAAGGCAAACAGAACATAAATGAAATACTTCTCAAGTGACCACACTTAACTAAATTCAAAACAGAAGTTCACATTTCAAATATCTACACTTAAACATTTTCAACTCGCTAACTCACTTCTCAAGTGACCACACTTAACTATATTCAAAATACAAGTCCAACTTTCAAGTAACTATGCTTAAACATTTTCGACTCACTAATGCACTTCTCAAGTGACCACACTTAACTATATTCAAAACACAAGTCCGCATTTGAAGTAGCTACACTTAAACATTTTCGACATACTAACTCACTTCTCTAGTGACCACACTTAACTATATTCAAAACATAAGTTCACCTTTCAAGTAACTACACTTAAACATTTTTGACTCACTAATTCAGTTTAGTAAATTCAAAATACAAATTCACCTTTCAACTACCTAAGCTTAAACATTTTCGAGTCATTAATTCACTGCTCAAGTGACCACACTTTAGTAAATTCAATTGACAAGTTCACATTTCAAGTACCTAAACTTAAAACATTTTTGAGTCACTAATTGAATATTCAAGTGACCACAATTGAGATGAGATGCACTAGAGGAAAAAGAAATATTCTAAGGAAATAAGATGTTTAACAAACTAATAATGTACCTCGGACTGAAAGATAATTGCCAGAAATTTGATTGAACATAAAAAAGGTAAATATAGCATTGACCTCCCAACCAGCAGGCAGAGAACTTGTTTTTGAAATGGCCAAGTAAACTGAAATATATCCAATTCTATTATCACGTGTGTTTCCATTAGGATAAATGATCATTTTCCTATATCAAGTCGATAAATACATTCAATATTATAATTCAGATCATTTAGGACAAACTTTGTTTAAAATGATCCACTATATGGTGTCTTTACTTACACAAAAAAATGTCCATAATTCCTGAATTAAGATATATACAACAGGACACAATTTAGTCCTATTTTAATAACATAATTTGACTGGCCAGGTAGATGACAAAAATAGTGTGAATGACATGATTAAAGAAAGGAGATTTAGTATATTGACTTTCATTTCTGCACAGAACAACAATACAAGAAAAGGTAAAGAGTAATCACTTTATTAAGCATACTTCAATAGAAAAATAATGCATTAGTGAGGATTGAGATATGTCTTACCATTTATAGCCACTAGGTGTGCGAGGCATCGAAGGCGGCTGGCGAGAGGAGATTCACTGGTCAGTGGTGGAGCGAAGGCTGGTTCGTCCAATAGTAGAGACTGGCGATGCTGAAGACGAAGAGCCCTCGACGGGCAGCGGCGTGTGGACTGTCTGGTTGGTCGCCGTTTAGTGGTTGCATGGAGATGATGGTGGCAACGGCTGAGCAGCAGCAGCGCCGCCATTGATGGTGAAGAGGTCTTAGAGAGAGAGAAGGGTAGAGAGGGAGAAGGCGGATGAAATGAGGAGATTAGGGTTAGGTTTTGGGAATTTTTGATTAAAAGGAAAGAATAGGCTCCTTTGATCTCAGCTGTCAGATCAGTTTTGATCGACGGTTGAGATCTAGAGGTTGAGAATTTAATTAGTATTTGACTAAGATTTAAAAATTGAATCACAAAATGACTATGATTGTAATAAATTGACTACAATTGTGATGAATTAAATAAAATAGACTAAAATTATAAGAACTTGGATAAAATTGGGTTAAAGGAAAATAAATTGAGTCTAATTAGATACAATTTGGCTAGAATTGTAATAAATCGGGTAAACTTAATTTAAAATTGTTATGAATTGACACAATTGAGTTAGAAAATACACAAATTTAAAAAATGCCCGTTATTTCAGTAATAATAGATAATGTATTTTGTGTAATAATTATGAATGTGCATGTTTACGAAATATAATAAAATATTATATTTGAATTAATAAATAATAAAAATGGTAAGCTTATAACTGTAAATGTAAAATAAAATAAGCATGTTTATATATGTTTACATACATATATATAAAATAATAAAATACTTTATACATTTTTTAAATAAAAATGTAGCTTGTTGAAAATTATTTGATACCAAAATAATGCTTAAAAATATTAATATTAAAGGTTAAATAATTCTGACAAAATAGTATCCTAAGAGAGCATCGAGAGGTCAAAATTGGGTGTCAACACTTCCAAATACGTACTATATACATCGATCACATACACCATTTTACTATCCCATAATATACATCGGTTAGTTTATCTTATGTTATTATACCTTCAACAGTATACTATATATCACCTTGATCGATCGCATGATATCAGTATATTCAATAAATAACTGGATATATTTAGCTAGCTTTAATTTTAACTACGTATTGTGTACATCACATCCACAAGTATATTACCTTATAATAGAACACGTTCATTATATTTTGGTGAATTATCAGTTATATATTACATTATTATGACTTCAAATACATACTATAAACATCATTTTTCAATGATCTATCCCAATGGTATGATATATATATATATATATATATATATATATATACAAAGATTATGCATGTTTAACGTCATTTAACATATATATAAAGGAAAATATTTATTTTATATATTGAATTATAAGTAAAAAATAAAGATTACGTTTAACGTAATTTGTATATTATATTTGATATATTTTTTAGTGTAAGTTTTTCACAAAATCTAAGATTTATTGATTTTTATTATTATTATATTGGTTATTGACTACGTGTAATCAATATATTGTTATTACTAATAATAATAATCAGATTACATAAAGTAAATATTAGATTATATAATTATTTTTTAAAAATAATTTTTTACTTTATTTCTTTTTTTTTTTAAATTCCAAACCGACCACAAGTGATCGGTTTTAAAAAAAATATTTTTTTGATTTTAATGAAAAATCAATCAAATGTGATCGGTTTTTAATAATTATTTTTTATTATTTGACTTAAAAATCGACCACAAGTGGTCGATTTTTAAAAGTTATTTTTATTTTAATTAAAAATCGACCACATGTGGTCGATTTTTATATTTTTTTCATTAAAAACCGACCACAAGTGATCGATTTTTAAAAAATATTTTATTTAAAAACCGACCATATGTGGTCGGTTTTTTAAATTTATTTTTTTAATTTCTTTAAAAACCGATCAAAAGTGGTCGATTTTTTTTTTTTGGTTAAACACCAATCACATGTGGTCGGTTTTTTAAAAATATATATTTTTTAAAAACAATTATAAACCGACCACAAGTGGTCAGTTTTTTTAAAATATTAATTAATTATTTTTAAAAAAAACCAACCACATGTGGTCGATTTTTAAAAATATTTTTTAATTAAAATTTTTTAAAGAAAACCGACCACAAGTGGTCTTTTATTTTTTAATTTTCATTTTAAAAAGAAATAATAATTAATATAAAAATTATTAAAATGATTATTTTGATATTTTAAAATATAAAAGCGACCATATACTTCCTTTTTTAAAAGAAATAATTAAAAAATCGACCACATGAGGTCGATTTTTTCCGACCACATTGTGTGATCGATTTTTTGTGGTTGATTTTTGCGATTTTTTTAATAGTGATGGAAGCCATCACTCTTGCTCTTTGTGGATTGATTTCTTTAGGTGTGTGCTCACAAAATATTTTTCTGGAAAGTAAGTTATGATCTACTTGCTTTTTTTTTTTTTTCGATGTGTGGGTTAGTGGGTGGGGGTATTTGCTATTAATAAATTAATATAAAATATTGATCTAAGATTATTTATATATTGACTGTTAAAGAAATTGATACGAAACATAGCTCATTCTCAAAAGTTAGCTCAATAGGGGAGAATTATTTAAAATCATATAAATTTTTTTTTTTTTTTGAAACATTGTACATTAAAGCGGGATGACCAATCCAAATTCTTGGTTACTTAATTTTGAAACCCCATATTATGTCCATATTCCGAATGTCTAGTTATGGATGTGCGAGGGGTGTTGTATCCCACATGGGTAATATTTAAGAAATGACGATCTCTTTATATAATATATTAGAATTGACAATTCTCTCTCATGAGTTTTTAGGACTGACTCAAACTCAATATATCTATTTCTTTAAATGAGGCTGTAGTTAGGGGTGTATATAGCCCGGATTGGTTTGGATTTTTCAAATATACCAAATCAAATCTATTGTCTTGAGTTTTAAAATCTATATACACCAAATAAAGAAAAGGCAAGGTTTTTAATTTCGGGTTTTCGATTTTCTCGAGTTTTTATGATTTTTTAATAAAGTCTTCATACAATCATATAACTAATTTGTGCTTCAAATAGTTCTTTAGTACTAGTAAGATACAATTATCTAAGATATTTATTTAAAAAAATAACACAATGCTAAGTGAGTGATGATTGATGATACTAAAATATTCAACAAAAAAGTAATAAATATTTTTTAGGTGAATATATTAATGTCATAATATAAACGATTATAATTTAAAAGTATCATGTCATGCTAAAATAAGTACGACGACTAATAAGTATTAACTACAATACTGCATTACTAAACATTAAAGAACAAATTTACGTATTCCAAGCGTCTGTAGCAATGCAAATATTAAAGAACAACATTATTAGTATTATTCATAATGTTGAGTTGAATTTATTTTGTTAGGATAAACACTGATTTGATTTTGGTTTGACTATATTTGAATTACTAACATCCATGAACTATATAATTTATTGGACCATTCATAATTGTAAATTCAAACTTGAAATATATGTTAAAAAACTAAATTATGATAAAATTTAAGATATTTATATAAATTATAATAAATAATTTAATGTATAAAAATATTTTTAAAAATTGTATACATGTATGGTTGGCTTGAGTTAGGTTGGTTTGATTTTTTTTTTTTTAAATATAGTTAAACTCAAACCAAATCAATGAATGATTGAGGACTTCTTTTCAATATCAAACCAACCAACCACTAATCCAAGTTTTTTCTTGATTTGATTCGAATATGCGATTTTTCAATTTCCTTTGTCTAACCCTAATGAATAGCTAATCATAAATAAATATCGTTTAAAGGAAGGATATGCAAATGTACAAGGTTCAATAGCAATTTATTCCAATATATACAATCACTACGGGTGAAGGTGAACTGACTGAGGGATGAGAAGGCGATAATTGACTAATTAAACATGAGACAATTGAAAATTAATTTTCTCCGTACCAAACACACCCTTAATACATCCAAGGAAGAATAAAGAAAAGATCATTTGGGCACTAATTGAGCTCGTTTACTATATATAGCCCCACATTGAAATAACGTGTTAATTTGACCCTATCTTTCAATTCTGAAATGGAATAACAGAAAAGATTCCCTTATTTAATTAAATTGTGCTTTTACTATCTATTCACCTACACTAGCTAGTGAGTGCCCATGATACCAAAAACCGCAGTTTAGATATGATTCAAAGTTAGAGATTTCTTTTAGATATCACTAAGTTGGTCCGACAATGAAACGGAAGCAAACAAATCTCTTTCTCTCTCGCATATATATATATATATAGTGAGTGCCCATGATACCAAAAAACGCAGTTTAGATATGATTCAAAGTTAGGGATTTCTTTTAGATATCACTCAGTTGGTTCGACAATTAAACGGAAGCAAACAAATCTTGCGCGCGCATATATATATATATATATATATATATATTGTAATGAGGCTTTTTGTTTTTTGCTTGGTTCACACTTGGTAAAAGCCAACCAAAGACTTTTGGATGATTATTTGTTGGTTTTGTCAAACAAAGTTGTTATCAAAGATTTTGTTGTAAATTTCTCTCATTCAGATGCAAATGTTGAAATTTACATCTTCCATTAGTATCATGGATGACATCAACAAGTCCATTTTCATCTCTATACATAGGGATCTTCTTTCTCATTCATGACACATCAATTTCAAGAGTTTCTTTTTATTCTCTTGTATTTATTCTCCCTTTCTATTAGAATATTTAGTTAGGGAGTGAGTGTTGGGAAAAACTTGTGTGACCCCTTCTTTTGGAGTGATCTTGTGAGGTTATTCTCTTTGGACATTTGGGTTAATTAGAGTAACTACTCTAATTTTGTAACCTCTCTATTGCACTCTTGTTGATATAGTGAAATTGTTTCTCTCCGCTTGTGGACGTAAGTCACACTAACCGAACCACGGTAAATTTATGGCTCCTTTATTTTCTTTAATTACCGTTATTATCAACTTGTTATTGTCTTTGTTATTGTCATTATAACATTGTTTGGCTAAATTCCCCAATAATCGGGTTCTCCATCCTAACAAATTGGTATCAGAGTCGGATCTAACCATGTTATTTTCAGTAGCCAAAATGACTATAACTATAAGACCCCGTAAGATCCTAGCTTAACAATTCAGCTCTCTATTTCATGTTAAAGGGGTCCAAGAGTTAGAAAATTTCCACCAAGTGTTAAAGACTTAGCCATTTCAAGACCCCTAATCTTTGAAGATTTTTAGTTTGGCCTTTCCAGCCTCGGAATGTTGATTTCTAAGTTGATTCATGATTAGGGAGGTCAAAAGTATGTCTCAAGGAAGTTTCAGAACTTTTAGATGAGGTTTAGGCCATTTTTGGATGTTTAAAATAGTGAGGCATCATGATAGGGCCGCGCCGCGATGGGTAGTTGACCCAGGATCAGGGTCGCGCTACGTTGGCTGCTTGACCCAGCCAAGGGTCGTGCCGCATTGGCTGCTTGACCCAGCTAGGGGTCGCGCTGTGCTAACTGCTTGACCCAGCTAGGAGTCGTGCTGTGCTAGGTGGCCTCCTCCAACTTTTTAAATCCTCATCATTAAAGGTATTTGGGTCAATTTCCCCCACCCAAACTTGTCCATAACACGAAATATAGGCCCCTTTGGAGCATTATTTTCCTCATTATTCACAAATCCTCTCAAAGAAAGTCATTCCTCTCTCAATAATAAACCCTAGCCCATTCAATAGAATCAAAGAATTCAAGCTCAAGCTTCAAGAAAATCCTCAAGACTCTTCACGAAATCATCAAGTGAGGTATGTGTTATGTTCATCCATGGCTTTCTTTCACTATGGAGTCTAAGAACCTATTTTATGTTTTAAATCATGAAATTTTCATGTTTATAATGAATTATTTCCATGAAGCTTTCATGAATTTCGAATATACATTATGTTTACAAGTGATTTTCGATGAAAGCAGCCCTTACACGTTTGATTGATGGAAACTTTATGTTCAATCTCAAATTCATGGTTTCAGTATTACGATTATGCAATTCCCACATGTTTCACTCACTTTCATGCTTAAGTATATGAATTTCAAGTGTTTGATGAAATGTCTAAATGATTTAATTTTGAACTATGATTCCCTATTGTGGTTTTATGGCTTTTATGAGTTCCTTATTGTTATTTTCATTTAGTGCTGGGGTTATGAATACCCAAAACTTAGCTGTTTACTTAGTTTTCAGTATCTTCGGAATGGTTTTAGATAAACCATGAGCCTTGTCATTCAGTTAGCATCATGTTCAGTTGTGGCTTAGTTAAGCTCAGTATACTTCAGTAATCAGTGTTTTTCAGTTGGAAGTAGGATTTAGCACTGAGCGAATGCAGGATAATGGATTCCCTATCAGTTATGCGAAGTCGTTAATATTAGTCCCTGTATTCTAGAACCATGTAGCTAATGTGGCTTACAAGGATTCACCCGTTAATTTAGGCTTGACTACCACCCAGGGGTCACCCATCAGTTTAGGCTTGATTTTGCCCAGGGATCACCCATCAGTTTAGGCTAGATACCCCGATTCTTTAGTAGCTTGGTGGATCCACACAACCAGTTTTAGTACTCGTGGCATGGTACTAACACCCTTTCAATTGGGGTTGCAGGTTGGACCCCAATTAGTTTAGAATGGGGCATGTAGGTTAGATGATACCTCCCAAGGTCTCAGTAGTTCAGTATTCAGTACAGAATTCAGTTTAGGTGGCTTGACTAAGGCATACAATTTATCAATTTTTCAATTATCAGATTTCAGTATTTCAGTTTTACAAATTACTTTAGAAACTTTATATGCTTGGTCTTGCACTTTAAACATTTTGATTTTAATGCATGTTTACTCAGCTATCTCATATTATTCAGCCAAACATTACTTTATGTTCAGATAATCATGTATTTTAGGCTAACCTCATCTCATATACCAATACATTCAAAGTACTGAGCACATATTCATTTCTTACGCTATGATGTCTTATATTATTCGGACGCTCAGTTTTTTGATTGAGCTTGGACAGGATTAGCTATCCAGCATTAGCAGCAGTAGTGAATCCTCATACTTCAAGGACGAGTTTATATTTATTCAGTTGAGTTAGCAGTTCAGTTATATGATTAGTTGGAGTTAGTTGGGGGGTTTTTCCTATCAACTCCCCAGTCAGTCTTAGAGGCTTAGACACTTCAGACAATCAGTTAGTTTATTAATCTTTTCAGTCAGATTTTTAGTATTTTTGCATATGTTTCAGACTTGCATATTCAGTTACATTATTTAAGTATTTGAAATCTTATGGCGTGTTCGTTGAATTCCAAACATGTATTTTATTACCATCTTTATTCAGTTCTCACAGCAGGTATCAACTCATGGGTTAGCTTGTGTCCACTCGTGACCGTAAGGACTATTGTCGCGACTAGGGGGTAGCCTCAGGTCGTGACAATAACAAAGACTTGCGTTGAGAAATTTGATCAAAGTGAAAACTTTGGGATATGACAATTAAAGATGAAAGCTATCCCAATTTAGGATGGCTTAGATATGGCCATAGAAGGAAAAGAAATGAAGCCAGAAAATATGACAGACGAAGAGTTTGCCACTATAGACAAAAAGGTAAAATCAGGTATCATTTTAAATCTCTTAAATGAGGTTTTACGTCAAGTATCTGTAGAAACCACAACAAAAGACATATGGGAAAAACTTAAAACCTTGTATATGAAGAGGGCATGGGAAAATAGACTTCACCTGATGCAAAAGCTTTACATATTTCATATGGTTAAAGGTACTTCTATACTCTCACATCTTGATGCTTTTGATTCTATTCTTATGAATTTGAGTAATATAGACACTGAAGTTAATGATGAAGATCAAGCTATCTTATTGCTTATTTTCTTACCCCAATCATTTAAGCATATTAGAGATACTATGTTTTATGAAAAGGATCATATCTCTTACAGAGAAATCAAATCTATCTAAAAAACAAAGGAACAAATAGATAGAGATATTATGGAAAAAGTAGGGCAACCCATGGGGAAGGATTATTTGTAAGAGCTAGATCTAATAACACAGAATCAAATAGTGAGAGGTATAAATCAAGGACAAAGTCTAAATACAGAAATGTAGTGTGCAAATACTATCATAAGAAAGGCCATATTATTTCTAAATACTATAAGTTGAAAAACAAAGAGCATAAGAAAAAACAAAAATGAGCACCAAAATGCTGACTCTATCGAAGCAAGTGTAGTTGCTGATGAGTCTGAGGGAACAATATTTTTTGCAACTAATAATAGTTTTAAATCTAACGATAAGTGGATTTTGGATTCAGGTTGTTCTTATCATATGTATCCCAATAGGGATTTGTTTACCATATTCGAATTTGTTGGAGGTGGAGTTGTCTTGATGGGCAACAATGTTCTTTGCAAAGTTTTTGGTAAAGATACAGTCCAAATTAGAATGCACCATGGTATGGTGAGAACTCTCACCGATGTAAGATATGTTCCTAACTTGAAGAAAAATCTCATTTCATTGGGCACTTTAGAATCTCTTGGGTGCAAATACACTGGTGAAGGTGCTCTTGTGTTAATGAAAGCACGAAAATCAAGTACGTTATACACTTTATTGGGATCCACTATTAAAGGTGCTGCTGCAGTTTCAACTTTAAATTAATTTGATCCTGACATCACCAAATTGTGGCATATGCGATTGGAGCATATGAGTGAGAAAAGTCTTTCCATCATAGAAAAAGAGGTCTCCTGTGTGGACAAAGTATTAGAAAAATGGATTTTTGGGAACACTGTGTGTTTGGAAAGAAGAAAAGAGTCAGCTTCAAATCTCTAGTAGTTCATCGAACAAAAGGTACTTTGGATTACATTCACTCTGATCTTTAGGGTCCTTTTCGTACCCCATCAAAAGGTGGTGCCAGGTAATGTTAACTTTCATTAATGATTATTCAAGAAAGATTTGGGTTTATTTTCTAAAAAAAGGGATCTTTTCTGAACTTTCAAACAATGAAAAATTTTGACTGAAAAGCAGATAGGAAAATAGGTCAAGCGATTTAAAACAGATAATGACTTAGAATTTTGTAATGACAAGTTCAACGAATTTTGATAAAATGAAGGGATTACTCGACATCGCACTGTAAGGATCACATCTTAATAAAATGGTGTTGCAGAAAGGATGAACATGACTCTTTCAGAAAGAGCCCATTGCATGATTTCAAATGCTGGGTTGACAAATGTTTTTTGGGCAGAGGCTATCTCTAGGGCTTGTTATATTATCAACCATGCTCCTTATGCACCGTTGAACTTAAAGACTCTAAAGAAAATATGGTCAGGTACACCTGCTAATTATTCTTACTTAAAAGTTTTTGGTTGTCCTGCATACATGCATGTAAATGATGGAAAATTAAAGACAAAGGCTAAAAAGTGTATTTTTCCTTGGATATGAATCTACGGTGAAATAATATAGACTTTGGTGCCTTGATCCCAAGTCACCAAAATTTATAATTAGCAGAGATGTAAGCTTTGATGAATCCTCTATGTTACATTCCAAAAAGAGTCTTCTAGCTCTTGTACCAAGAACAAAGAGCATGATATGTATGAACAACTGGAGGTTGATCTTGGCATACCTTCAGAGATAAGCTTATCAACTGTGGAACAAAATACAGTTGAAACTCCATAAGTTGTGACTTCTAAAGTTGAACCAAATGAGTATTCCATAGCAACACATAGACCAAGAAGATAAATTCACAAACTAGAAAGGTATGGAGATTATGTTGCATTTACTTTTTCAGTTGCACAGGAAACTTAAGAAATTGGAGAACCATTAAATTATTCAGAAGCAGTTTCTAGTGCTGATTCAGCCAAGTGGCTGATTGCAATAAATGAAGAAATTGAATCTCTTCATAAGAATGGTACTTGGTCTCTTGTGAAGCCACCATCAGGAAGCAGAATCATTGGTTGCAAATGGGTCTTCAAGAAAAAAAAATGGAATTCCAGGGGTTGAAGATGCAAGGTATAAGGCATGATTAGTTGCAAAGGGAAATATTTAGGTACAAAGAGATGATTTTAATGATATTTTCTCACATGTTAAACATAACTCTATTCATGTATTGCTTGTCTTAGTTGCCATGTATGATATGAAATTAGAACAGCTTGATGTTAAGATAGCTTTCTTACATAATGAACTTAAGGAATAAATACATATGCATCAACCTGAAGAATTTGAAATTGAAGGAAAGGAAGATCATGTTTGCTTGTTGAAGAAATCCTTGTATGAATTAAAAAAGTATCCAAGACAATGGTACAAGAGGTTTGATTTCTTTATTTTGGGTCATGGTTATTCAAGGAGTATGTATGATTGTAGTGTTTACTTTTGAAAAGTTAAATGATGGTTCATTCGTTTACTTACTATTATATGTTGATGACATGCTCATTACTGCTAAGGATTTGATAGAAATTCACAATTTAAAAAGTCAACTGAAAAGTGAATTTTAAATGAAAAATTTGGGAGAAGCTAAGAAGATCCTTGGCATGGAGGTCAGAAGAGACCAAGAAGCCAACAGGCTATTCTTGACCCATAAAAAGTACTTGGAAAAGGTCTTGGACAGGTTTGGCAGAAGAGATGCTAAACTAGTAAGTACTTCTCTTACTGCACTTTTTAAGTTATCAGTTGTTCAATCACCGCAATCAGAGGAAGAAGAAAGATATATAACACAGGTACCATATTCTAGTGCAATTGGCATCATATATGTAATGGTGTGTACACATCCATATATTTCATAAATAGTAAGTATGGTAATTCAATATGGCTCATTCTATAAAAGTACATTGATAGATGGTGTAATGGATTCTCAGATACTTGCGTGGTATATCAAACGCATGTTTGGCATTCGAAAGAAATACTAACACTTTCTTTGGTTTTGTAGACTCAGATTATGCAGGTGATCTTGACAAAAAAAGATCAATGAAAGACTATGTATTTTGCATTGGTGGTTGTGCTATCAGTTGAAGAGATACATTACAACACATAGTAGCTTCATCTACTACCAAAGTGGAGTATATGGCAGTGATCGGAGCGATCAAAGAAGCTTTATAGTTGAAGGGTCTATTTGCCGAACTCAGTCAACACCAAGGTGGTATTATTATTTTCTGTAATAGTTAAAGCGCCATTCACTTGACTAAATATCAAATGAATCATGAGAGGATGAAGCATATTGACATCAAGTATCGTTTCATTCGGGAAACTATTGCTGAAGGAAAGGTCTCTGTTAAGAAGATCAACATTAGAGACAATCCTGCTGACATGTTCACAAAGTCTCTTCCAGTCAGTATGTTTAAGATTTGCTTGAACTTGATTGACATTTGTGAAGAATGATTTTGCATACACTGGCTTTTGCAGAGAGAAAGAGAATTTACTAGATTAACCAAACTCAAGCCAAGGTGGAGATTTGTAATGTGCCTTTTTTATTTTTTTCTTTGGTTTACACTTGGTAAAAGCCAACCAAAGACTTTTGAAAGATTATTTGTTGATTTTGTCAAACACAGGTTTTATCAAAGATTTTGTTGTAAATTTATCTCATTCACATGCAAATGTTGAAATTTACATCTTCCATTAACATCATGGATGACATCAACAAGCCCATTTTTATCTCTATAAATAGGGACCTTCTTTCTCATTCATAACACATCAATTTCAAGAATTTTCTTTTATTCTCCTATATTTATTCTCCCTTTCTATTAGAGTATTTAGTTAGAGAGAGTGTTGGAAAATACTTGTTCGAGCCCTTCTTTTGGAATAATCTTGTGAGGTTATTCTCTTGGGATGTTTAGGTTAATTAGAGTGACTACTCTAATTTTGTAACCTCTCTATTGTACTCTTGTTGATATAGTGAAATTGTATCTTTTCGCTCGTGTACGTAGGTCACTCTGACCAAATCACGTTAAATTTGTGTCTCCTTTATTTTTTTAATTACCGTTATTATCAACTTGTTATTGTCTTTGTTATTGTCATTATAACATTGTTTGACTAAATTTTCCAATAATCGGGTTCTCGATTCTAACACACACACATATAAATATATATATGTAGATTCAAAAACATAATTCGATGATGAATTCTAGATGAATACTTTTTCTGGTACATGCCTTTATTCCAAACCACTTAATTTCAGTTGCACTTTTCTTCCTATTGATCTCTCTATCCTATATACACGATCACATATACATGATACTTTTTTCCAATTAATATACATTTATTTTATAATTCAAATATGAGAAAGAAGATTTTTTCGATTACCTATATTTTATATTATGAAAAATTTACCCATATTTATACATGATTTAAAATAAGAGAATTATCTATTAAGGAGAAGTTTGTGGAGAAGAAATGGCAAAAAGATGTTTTTAAAATTTATTTTGTCAAATAACCACTAAATTTATTTTTCATTTAATTTTTAGGGTTAGGGTCCAAAAAGTGAAAAAAGTGGAGTCCACATGTGGGCCAATGGGCCTTTTCAACATTTTAAAAACTTGAAGAATTAAATAAACTACACCTAAATTCCTCCACTTTTTTCAATATTAAACTAAACCCCTTCTCTCTCCCCCTCAATTCCTCCTCTTTCTGCTACTCCTAAGTAAAAACTCTCAAACTCCATTTTGCTTCATCTTCTTCTTCAACGACCAAAATTTCCATTTTTTGTACCAAGGTAAGTTAAAATCAAGTTTTGATTATTTTTATATCCATTTTATAGATTTTTATTTGTTATCTGTTTTTTAGTGAATCCTAGTATAGGAATTTTTTCCGAATATGATTGATTAAATAGTAAAAATATGAGAATTTTATAGATAATTAGTTTGATTTCATAACAATAGTTGAGTTTTGATTTCTCAGTTTTGATAAAATTTTTCGTTAATCACGCTGTTGGATTTTAAATTTTTTTAATAAAATTTTGCTGCCGTTCTGGTATTTTTGTGTTCTACATTATTGAATGGTGGGATAATTCTTAGTTATTTTGGCTATTTAAATTGAGCATTGACCTGTTTCTGTTAATAAATTTATGGCCTATGAATTGACAATGTCCTAGATTGTGTTAAATTTTTAGGTATAGAAAATTCTTTTCAAGTATGATTGATTAAATAGTGAAAATATGAAAATTTTATACCTAATTAGTTTGATTATGTAGTAATGATTAAGTTTTGATCTCGCATATTTTACTGAAAATTTTTCGTTGATCATGCTGTTGGATTTTGAATATTTTTTTAAAAAATTTAATTTAGTTTTGATATTTTTGTGTACTACATTATTGAATGGTGGGATAATTCTTAGTTATTTTGGCTGTTTTATTTGAGGGTTGACCTTTTTCTGTTAGTAGACTTGTGGTCTATGGATTGACAATGACAAAATTATTTTTAGGTATAGATTTTTTAAAAAAATGGATAAAGCTAAAGTTGGTGTTAAAGGCATTGTTGGTACCACATTCGATTGTGCTTCTTGCAGTAGAAAAAGAAGAAGTAAGGTAGTTAAAAATGCCTCTAAAATTCAAAGAACTAAAGTAAAAGAGTCAGAATCAAAGTTGGAGACATAAAGGAAATAGATAAATATATCGATGAGTCTAGTAAAAGCGATAAGTCTAGTGATGATGTTGCTGAGTGTAGTGATAGTGATTATAGTGGAAAAATAATGTTGATAGGGATAATAATAACTTGTCCATACCATTTTGTTCAAGGTACATTTTTATAAAATGGTAGGACCTTCAAACTTTGATGGATGAGGTTGGATCTTTCCTATCATAGATATCAGTTAGATCAAGGATGACTGCATACCGAGATTTTAAGCAAATTTTTGTTGACCAAAATTTGAAAAAAAGATTTAAGTAGTCCTTTTTTGGACACTTGAGAAACATGTTGCAACATCTCAAATTTAATGGATAGATGGTCCATTATTTATTATTGCAATGTGTTAAGAACGATAAGATACTTCATGAGATATGATTTTGTGTGAACAATAAGCCTGATTGTTTTGGCTTAAAGGGTTTTTGTTTGATCAGGGGATTGAAATGCTCATTATACCCAAGTGAATCAAAATTAAAGAAGGTATTAGAGAAGGGAGAATATTTTTGCTTTAGAGTGATAAAAAATAAAAATATTACATTGGACAACTTGTTAGAGTTGATTAGAGGAAAAAAGTTGAACGAGGATCAAAAGTGTACGTGTTATTTATTGTGGTTCTTGTACACCACGTTGCTTGCAAAAGATTCGACAAAGGTTATCAACACAAAACTGATTCGAATGGTGGATTTTTTGAGTTTCTTCGAGAATTATCCATGCAAAAAAGAGACATTTCAATTGCCCATGGATTATATAAAGAAGAAAACTGACCTAAAAAAGCAGAGAGAAGTATTTGCTGAGAAGCATAAGACATTCTATGCTCTATTCAGATTTCCTTAGATATTTATGGTATCTATCATCAATCCTTAGTCAGTTTATCGTAGATTTATATTTTTTAATACTCTGTCATAGACTATAATTTATTTTTTATTGTCGTATTAATTAGAGATTTGAATTTATGAAGCCATTCCTCATCTTGGAAAATTTTCTGAGAAATCAATGGATGAGTCCTTTTGGATTCTCCACTTCTTTAGATGACACACTACAAAAAGTGACAAGATAATCGAAGGTGCCTCATTCAATCAAGTAAGAAGAAAAAATTATCGAGGTATGAATTTATTTTTTATTATGCGATAATACTACTGTAATATCTAATGTTATCTAATTGTTATAATTTTTTTTATAGAGCATGCACCTGTACATCATTCCTACTGTCCATGAGATAAACATGAATTACATGATTACATTTAAGCTATATATGAATGAAGTGAAAAATAACTTCTTTGATGGCTTAAAGAAAGATTTAAAAGAGGTGACTATCCTTACCTCAAATGGAGACAGTGATGATGATGAAGATTTGGGTGGTAATCCTATTGGAGTATGTATTGGTGACGATTCTTGTTTGGATATCTCAAAAATTGTAGTGGGCACCTCTATCGGTGGAAATCTGTATAAGCATATTTCTATGCTTGAGAAAGTCGTGTTGGATATTACTGCCCATATCAAGAAAAGAAGACTGAAGAAAAAACAAAAGGATGAACAACAACATAAACAAGGTAACTTTATTTAATAATTTATGTAGTTAATTAATTTTCAGTTGTAATTTTAACTAACACTTTGTAATATGATACAGTGCATGTGAACCTTGATGAAGAAAAGAAATGAGGAGGAAGAAAAAAAAAAGTAAAATTGATGAGTTGGCCACTGTTGTGGTAGAAGAGGAAAAAAAAGAAAAAAAGGATGAAGAAGAAAAAATAAGACAGAAAGAAGAACAAACAATGTTAGAAGATAAGGTTGAAGAAGAAACTAAAAAAGAAGAAGCAACAGATGAAGAATAAGAAGGTGAGAAAAAAGAAGAAGCTGAAAAAAAGTAGCAACAACAGAAGAAGAAGGTGAAAAAGAAGAAGAAGCTGAGAAAAAAATAGTGGATGAAGAAGAAGAAGCTGAGAAAGAAGCAGCAAATGAAGAAGAACAAGTTACAAAAGAAGAAGAAGGTGAGAAAAAGAACAATAGTCGATTTTATATTGATGTGTAGTTTGATCAACTATGATTCTATGAATAACAATATTAACATTCTAATAAAATATAAATATTTTTATTTATTCAATCTCACTACATCTATGTTACACCTTTTCAAATAATGAATACTAGCATTATACCACTTAAGATCATTTTTAGGCCATCCATTCTTTCTTGTACAAAAACAACTTTTGTTTTAGTTGATCCATCTCTATTTGGGTTTTTTGTAGCAATACTTTCAAGAGATCTCTCTGCTCTTCGACTTCTTTGAACAACGTCACAAGAAAATCTCTATTTTCTTCATATTCTTGGAACCTTTGTAGTAGATTAAATTTTGCATTGCCATAAAATTGATGTCTCGAGTTTCAGAATCAATGTTGATGGACTGCTTGGAGGTGATACCTCATCAAGCCATTTAAAATACGAGCATGCACCATTATCCTCAAATAAGTAATAGTTACATAACAATTTACTTAATTTGAAAAAAATCATACACGAATCACCTTTACAATGAACAATTATAAAATTTGCTATTTGAATTTGAGTCCCTGCATGATGTCCTCAAGACAGTCGCATTTCTGCAATAACCAATTATAGTCTTTTTTGAATTGAATGCTTGAGATGCTTGAGACACTGTAGAATTTTAAAATAAAAATAAAGTGGAGAAAATAATGAGGGATGGAGGACTTTATATATGAAGTAAGAAGAAGTGTTATCATTTAACAAGTACAAAATTTGCCATTTGTTACTGTTGGAATAGGAATTATGTCTTTTGAATGATTGGAGGCACATAATAGTCTGTCATTGATCTTGGCCTATGTCAATTCTCGATCATATATATAAGTCTATCATACACCCTTTGAATTGAAGACGTATATGGGTGGGTAGTGGTTGAACAAATAACATTCTCAAAACATATTTGTGCTTTGAGGGTCCATCAATTTGTTAAGTCTACCATAGACGTATGTGACAGGTTGATTATGGATTGTTGTTTAGATCGATGGTCGACCTCGTAGTTCTATGTACATGGTTTTAGACCCTCACTAGCATGCCGTTTAAAAAAAAAATAGTAAATAAATTGTGAAATTCAACACATATGGAGGAGTTTAAAAAAGTCCACAGAAATTAAGGGTGGTGATCAAAGGG
>NC_061113.1:224528917-224536667 GCF_002878395.1 Capsicum annuum
TATTGCCCAATAATACTGGCATGACTTTTTCTGCTTTTCAAAAGTTTTTCAGTGAAGATGTGGGAAAAATTACTATTTCTGAAAGAAAGCATTGAACGATGTAGATTGGATTAATGCAATGTAAAAAGAGCTACATCAATTCGAGAGAAGCAAAGTGTTGCACCTGGTCCCACAAACCTCAGATAGAATATTATTGAGACTAGGTTGGTGTATAAAATAAGGCTGATGAGCATGAAAATACCATCAAGAATAAGGCTAGGCTGGTGGTGCAAGGATTCAACAAGGAAGAAGGCATAGATTATGATGAAACATTTGCTTTGGCAGCTAGAATAGAGGCTATTCAAATTATCATTGCATTTGACTCATCTATGGACTTTAAATTATTTCAGATAGATGTAAAGAGTACCTTTTTGAACGGTCTTCTAGGGAAGTGATTTATTTTGAGCATCCCCCAAGCTTTGAAGTTTTTGATTTTCCCAATCATGTGTTCGAATTAGACAAAGCCTTGTATGGATTAAAGTAAGCTCCAGAGCATGGTATGAGAAGATTTCAAAGATTTTGCTAAAGAATGACTTAAAAATGGGAAATATTAACAACAGCTTTTTCTTGAAGGCTAGAGGAATAAATTTACTCATTATTAAAGTTTATATTGATAACATCATATTTGGAGCTACGACCAGTTCCCTGTGTGATGAGTTTGCTAAGTTAATGAGCAGTGAATTTGAGATGAGTATGATGAGAGAACTTAATTTGTCCATTGGGATGCAAATTAAGTAATTACAACTAGGACTAGTGTATGTCAACAGAAGTAAATTCACAAGCTGCTAAAAAGGTTCTATATAGAGGATGGAAAGCCTATTGATACATCTGTTGGAACTTTCTCCAAACTAGACTTGGATGAACCTGGTCCCTCTTTCAATGAAACTATATAGAGAGGAATTATTAGTTTATTTCTCTATCTAAGAGCTAGCCGACTTGACATTATGTTTAGTATTGGGAGGTGTGTTATATTTCAAGTAAGTCCAAAGGAATCTCATTTGAAAGCTACTAAAAAGATTATGAGAAATCTTGGAGGAACCCTCAAATTGGTCCTAATCTATCCCGCTGGAGATAATTTTGACCTGCTTGGATATGCTGATGCTGGGTACCTAGTTGATAGGAAGAGTACCTCAGGAATGGCTCACTTTTTTGGATCATCCTTATTTCTTGGGGGTACTAAGAAGAAAAACTCAGTGGCTCTTCAAACTATTGAAGTTGAATATGTTGCAAATTCCTCATGATATGCTCAATTACTATAGATTAAGCAGTAACTTAAAGACTTTAGCGTCCTCTCATATTGTGTGTTAAACCCCCTGGGTTTTGGCCTTGGAAAATTCTTGAGCTTTGAGCTCACTGTCCTTTTAACGACTCACCGTATGAGGTATATGGTATGGGTATAGGTTAGGTGACCCAACTCATTAAGTGTCAGTGTGTGATGGATAGTTTTCTATTGTGGTTAGAACTTGGAAGGTATGGGTCATATGGTTTAGTGACGGGCTATTGGGCTGATCCTAATCCCTCACCTAATTAGAAACTTAGTGACTTGACTTAGCTCTGAGTACGAGTAGCTCACTATGAGTCATAAGGATATGGTATGAGTGAAATATAGAGCCATATTTTGTCCATTGTCTAACCCTTCATGTTTTGCTTAGGGTACAACTAGATAGTGCTAGTCATATGGTATGGTGATGGGTTAGGAAAGAGAGTCATATGTTGGACAAAATATGGTGTCCAACTTTTTGACCTGGTAACAACTTGAGGGTACCACTCATATGTGGTGCTGACGAGTGAAGGGTCCACTTATACCCACCTGTGAGTTTTCTATAATTTTTGAGTTGGGGGTATTCTGGACATTTCTCCTCTTAACTACTTTTGACCCCATGACATAAAACACCTTTAGGGGCTAAACTAACCTATTATTCTTATTCAAACACTCTTAAAATATCTCTCAAGCTCTTTGTTCAAGAAAAGGCTAGGGATTCTACAAGGAAATCAATTAGGGGATTTCAAGGGTGAATCTCTCCATCTTTATTAGTTTCTAAGGTCTGTTACTCCTCCCTCATTGTTAGTTAAACTAAAAGCATGTTTCTATGAATGGTTTTAATTATATTATTGTGGTATTATTTTTGTTTTGATATTGATGTTGGGGTTTTCTGTTGTTTATGGTTGGATAATGTTTTCCCATGCTTTTCTTATGGTTGTAATGTTATAATTAAGGTTTTAACATGTGGTTACATAGGAATGGTCAATTGATTCTTGGTTTTTGGTTTTGAAAACTATATGCCCTCAACATGTTTGTTGAAATACCAATGAGAATGATTTTGTCACATAGTTTAACTATTCTTGAATTCTTTGCATTGCATAATATGGTAATGGAACTGAAATTGGTTTGATTGGTTTTAAAGGCTTGGGAAGGTCTTGATGGACATGGTTTTGGTTGAATTAGAAACTTTGGAGTCCATTTGGTTTAATGGTTTTGGTATTCCATAAAAGGATAGACTTTCAAGCTCTAATTTTGGTATGATGATACCAATGGTTAATGCCTAATTTAAATACTCTTGGTTATGTGTGAATGGTTTTAATATGGGCAAAAAGGGGGTTGTGTTAGCAAAGCCACGGAAGGTGGAGGTCTTGGGGGGACCAATACCGGAAACTCATGTTTGCCGATGTGAGGTTAGATCATGGTGATCGTGTGCATGATGTCACACTTATATTTTGGGGATGTATTAGTCATATCAGATTTTATTCTCTGATTTGTATGGCTAACACACACTAGGGGCCTTTCAGCAGGGAGAGCTGAACCCATATATATGTTTTTGCATATGATTATTTACCTTGGTTTTCTATTATTGGCATTATTTTATCTAATTATTCAGTACATTCTAGCATTTAATCTGCTAACCATCTTTGAGTTTTGTATCCTCACACGATGCAGGAACCGTCCATACAACCATTTCTCCTGCTCAGTGACTTGGATTCAGGGATAGCTTTGACTCATATGGAAGTGGTGAGCATCCATACTTCGAAATCCTTAATTTCATTGCTATGGATTTTTATTTTTATTATTTCCTTGGTTTAGTTTTGGCTATGGTCGGGGCATGTACTGACCGAATGTTATTAATTCTAGTTAGAGGTTTTCTGAAATAACTATGGGCATGTGCAGTATCCGTATTTGTGTCAGCCTTAGTATTGGTATTGGCATTGGGGTTTATACCGGTTGGACATTTGGTTGAATATTTGGTTCGTTATGGTTATGGAATTTATTAAATAACTTTCAATTACTGCTTTTTTATCTTGTTATATGTTTAGAATTTATCCGACATAGGGTACAGGGTGGTTATAGTTGGGTGTTGGGGGCGGTCTCTAGTCCTGATAGGACTTGAGATGCCCGACATAATTAGGCCCTAGTTCAGGTCATGTCAAATTGGTATAGAGCCCAAGGTTCATGGTCAATTGGGTGTCTAACAAATCCGTGTCGAGTTGGGTCTATTTTAAGGGTATGTAGCGTGCCACACTCAAAAGAGAGAGGCTATATGTTATTTAGGAATGTTTCTCTTTTTTGTGTTCTAATTTCGAACTGTAGAGTCTAAGGTCCTGAATTCTCCTCTAATTCCTATTTGATTGCTTTTCAGACCATGCCTCCTCAAAGATTTGAAGCTCACAGAAACTCCTCTGTCCTACTCGAGTACAATGATGATAGGACCTATTCTATATAAAGGGGCCATACTCGCTCTAGAGGTCCAGTTTGTGATTGTCTTCCTATAGTTCCACCAGTTCCCTCTTGTCCTTCTCAATCTCCTTAGGATGATGTGAAGAATGTTGAGTTTTATTTTTCTATCCATATGTTGGCACAGTTGGTAGCTTCTCAGGCTGAGCGGGTTACTTTTGTTACTCTATCTTCCGAGGCTACAAGGGTTGGCCAGTTTATGAGGTTGAACCTTTCTGTGTTCACGAGTGTTAAGGTTTAGGCGGATCTTCAAGCTTTTGTGGATGAGATCGAAAAGATCTTCCATGTTATTCATGCCACTAATGTAGAGGGAGTGGAGTTTTCTTCCTATCAACTATAAAAGGTATCATACAATGGTATGACAAATGGGAACAAACTAGGGGTGATGATGATCAGTCAGCCCTGTGGGATGATTTTTTAGTGCTTTTCTGGACTACTTCTTTCTTCAGGAATTGAGAGAAGTGAAGGCGGAAGAGTTTGGTAACCTAAAGCAAGGCAAGATGTCAATCAAGGAGTACGCCTTGAAGTTTCACAAGTTATCTCGGTATACTCTAGAGTTGGTTTATAGCATGAGGGCTAGAATAAGGAAGTTTACTTTCGATTTATCCCGACACTTGATTCTAGAGAGTAAGGATGCCTTGTTGAACAAGGACATGGATAATTCCAAGTTGGCGTGTATATGTAGCAGGTAGAGGAAGAGAAGAAGAATTAAGTTGAGATAGTAGAGAGGCAGAGTAAGAAGTTTAGAATTTTCGAGCGGGGTGGTGACCAACAATAGGGTGGCAGGGAAGGTGGGAAGTGTCCTAAGAAGAAATTGACATAACCCAAAATTGGGCCTTGTCTATACGAATCTCAAGCACAACATGGACCGAAGATCGCCCCGCCATCCCAACATAACCATCACATCAATCCATAAGTGTCGGATGAACTTCGGCCATACATCAAGATTGCGGAAACAAGAGTAATATTCATAACTTAGGCAATGTCTAAATATTTCTTTACATCATCATACTATCCAACATACCCAAGTCCAAAGTCATCCACAAAGACTCTACCAATCCGATGTCTATAATATGTCGGGACATTCCCCCCATAGCATCCAAATACCAAGTCTAAAAAAATCTATGACATAGGATATAAAGGCTACAAAATGTATGCTTTTCTAAGTATGGAAGCTCGCCACTTCAACATGAACACACGAACCGCTTGAACACCTGGTCACTGGGTTTGAAATAAAGATGAAGAATCTCCGACCCCTATGTCACGTGGGGAAATAACGTCTGGAGATGGTTAGTGGTTGGAAAACTAGCATGTAACTCAAGGATAAGGTAAAGTAGTGCTAACAGTTCAAAACCAACCAGCCAATGCACATAACAAATGTAATCCATACATATATCTTCATAAATATATAAATATATATAAGTATACCATACCAGGGTCGGGAATGGGATTAGTGTAGCATCACTGTTATAGAACAAGGCACCCGCGAGCTATATGGTCCCAACTCTTCCCTAGATGGAAGGCCCCGGTGCATGTAGCCATATGAACCAGATAATATCCATAACTGTATATTCTTTTATGGTGGAATCGAATCTCCCAAAATCATACAGGTGACTTATGCACCACAACAAGTAGTAAGAGGGACTCGAACCTCCCTTTTCATAGTCTCATTTGGGGGACTTGAACCTCCTGATTACATGTTTTATTCCGGGGACTTGAACCTCTCCGCTATATGACACCCGTACTGGCTAGCGTGGTTATTAGTGTAAGTCTATCGGACTCCACTTTCATGGTCTTGCTACACATGTCACTTTAAAGCCCAATTTAAAACCATCATTTCACAAATGCAACCACTTAGTCAATTTCATACCAAATGCACTTCATTTACATCGTCAGACCAATGTCACTTGCAAGCGTACACCATACCATTACCATTATCAATTCATTCATATGACCTTAGGACTTGAATCCATGGTTTAACAAAGACTAACTAACCTAGTGGTTTATGGACTCAAATTCCTTTCCTATAAATAAACAACCATTAAATTCAACACATAGGTACTCTAGCCCTTCTTAACCAACCCAAGCAACCATGGCTATAATTCAACACCATATGTGACCTTATGATCTTTATAAGACCAATTTAACAACCAATCATGTTAATAGGACAATGTATTAGTCATATCACAATGCAAATTCATTTATAGTCACCAAGACCTTTATAAAATCATTAATTCTCCATTGAAATTCTTATACTGAACTTTAGTTCAAAATACAATTCAATTCCATATTTAAGGACTTTAACCCCTTTATAACCATTCAAAACATTAGGTTCATCGGCCTTATCATAGTCATTTACCAAGCACTCACATTCATTAGGCTAATGTCATATTCCATTTATATTCATCAAACTAACATCATAATTCAATACACCATTAACAGGTGGCTAGTTATTTCTCTTAGGCATTTTTACAAACACCTAGAGGGCATGCTTTTATCAAGACCAAAGACAAAGAAAGAATCATCAAATTTAGGGTTACTCATAGCCCATTTGTTAAACCACAATCAACAAGCTCCCACGTTTACAAATCATCACTAAAAACATGTATAAACATAAGTTTAAATAAGAGTAAACAATACCCAACACTATTCAACAAATTCCTCAACATTTTATATCTAAACCACCATTTACAAGTCAAAATCATTGTTTAAAACACATCATATTTTAAACTAACAATGAGGGAAGATATACATGCCTTATACAAGAAGATTCACGAAAGAACTTGACACCTCTCTTTCCTCTAGATAAACCCTCTTCAAACCCTAGCCTCCAATCTTGTTGAAGAAGTTTAGAGAATGTATTTGGTATGATTGATCTACCAAAATGAGTTTTTAGAGAGGATAAAATAAGTTATATAGTGAGGGGAATTAAGGGTTTTAGGGTGGGAAATGTCCATAGAGCCCTTGACTTAAAAGCTAAAAAGTGGCTTCTAGGAGGGTACAACTCACCTGACTTAATCGTACCCTAGGGTATAAGTGGTACCCTAACTCGTACCCTAGGCTTCACTAAGGACCCCTACACTGCCCAGGGTATGACCACACACACATGAATCGCACCTAAGGGTACAAATGGTACCCTAAACCGTATCCCCAAACGGTATCCAAGATAGTTTCAACTAGGTCAACACGACACTCTATACAATTAGGTAGTGTACGAATTATATCCTAAAATATGACCATAGAAAGTCAAAGTTGTATCTTGGATAGTGTGTAACCCCCACCACATTGCCTAGTTTGCTAGAGGGGGTCACTAATTCATAGCCAAGGGTATGACTAGTACCCTGAAGTCATACCTAGTCCAGAAGCTTCAATTAAGGAAATTTTCTAAGGATCCAAAGCCTAAGGGTTTCAATTCTCCCCTACTTGGATCATCAGTCCTCGAATAATGGGCAAGGAAAACATAAACACGAGTTAATGAATTAATACATATCAACTAACCATTAACCAAGTTAGAAATCAAGACATACAACAAGGATGAGTCACATGCCAAGATCATTATCAATCAACCATTTATTTCATTAACTATGGGACTCAAACCCATTATCTATCAAAGGCATAAATAAAATTAAGAAGATTAACATATACCTCAACCATGAGTTTCCGAAATGGAAAAAAATGAGGATAATTAAACTTCATGTCCTTTTCTACCTCCTAAGTAGCTTCCTCGAACTTTTGGTTCCTCCATAGAACCTTCATTGAAGCCACCTCTTTTGTTTGAAATCGGCAAACTTGGCGATCTAAGATCCTTACTGGGACCTCCTCATAGGTCAAAGGGTGCAAAACACCAAGATCCTCTAAGGGAACATCCAATTGAAAGATCACCTATACACTTTACCAACACACAAATGGGATACCATAATAGTGGATCTCATGCTAGAGAGAAAGCCCGATTCAATCCTATAACTTCATGAAGACACATCACTA
>NC_061113.1:224539667-224580438 GCF_002878395.1 Capsicum annuum
AGAGCATTGAGATGGTCCTGAACAATGTCAGAGTTAGAAGCAGCACATCTTGGTGCTAGAGCTAGAGAAATATTAACTGACACCCTATTTTTCCAAGCAATAATCATTATGGGATACTCTCATTACATATGATCCAATTGACCATCATCAAATACCTATTCCTCCTTTTCTTACACTGACCATGATGATCTTGAACACAGAATCTATATGGAGGGTAGTTTGGTGCTAATTGGGCCTCACTAGCCTAGAACTGGGCACCTTGTGCTCTAGAAACACTACCGTTTTGAGAACGTCTGTCTCTCGATGGCTTCGGGTCGGAAGAACTAATCGTGGAATGCAAGTTAGGGCCTATATAATGCTTTTCTTTAGACCACTTACCACCAACCTGAGTCAATAGAGTAATGGGGGGATGGAACCCAGCATCAGTAGTATCCCCTTAAGGTGACTGAGGAGAAGTGTTACTCCTAAAAGTAGGGTTAGTGGGAGCAGATAGAACCCTACAAAGACAGTCAAATAGTGCAACTCATTATTAGTTCTGAACCCTAAAAGTTGGATGAGCTTCATCCATATTGCCCTTAGTCGAGACAGAATAGTTTTCCTAAGTGTCAGATCTTCTTAGATGCATGATCTGAAAGATGGGCAAGTAGAAGCCAGAGGAATCTAAGACCTTAGACTCTATAGCTCAAGATAGAATCAAAAGAAATGGAAACATTCCTAAATATCTCATAGCCTCTCTTTTATAAGTATGGTGCACTATACACCCATAAAAGAGACTCTAATTGACATGATTTTCTAGACTCCTAACTAACCATGAACCTAGGATCTAATACCAACTTGACACAACACAAAACCAAGTTTTTTTATATAGGCATCTTAAGCCCAACAAGGACCGAAGATCGCCCCGACAGCCCAACCTAACCATCACATCAATCCATAAGTGTCAGATGAGCTCCAACCATTCATTAAGATAGCAGAAACAAGACTAATAATAATAACTTTAGCAATGTATAAATATTTTATTTACATTATCATACTAACCAACATACCCAAGTCTATAGTCATCTATAAAGCCTCTACCAATATGATGTCTATAATATGTTGGGACATGCCCCCATCAATAGCCAAATACAAAGTCTAAACAAGTCTATGACATAGGATAGAAAGACTATAAAATGTATACCTTTCGAAGTATGAAAGATCACCACTTCAATATCAACACACAAACTGCACAAACACCTGGTCACTGAATAGGAAAGGAAGAAAAAAAAATCTCTTGCCCCTATGTCGCGTGGGGATATAATTTTTGGAGATGGTTGATGGTTGGAGCACTTGTATGTAACTCAAGGATAATGATAAAGTAGTGCAAAATGTTCAAAACCAATCAACCAATGTTTTCCATACATATATTTTCATATATATATTTACAAGGATACTATACTGGGTTAAAGAATGGAATTAGCATGATTTTTGAAACCATAAACCCGGGCCGTGTAGCATCACCATCATAGAACAAGGCACCTATGGGATATATTTGGCCCAACTCTCCCCTAGATAAATAGATATATATAAGGATACCATGCTGGGGTAGGGAATGGAATTAGCATTATTATTAGAACTATTAACCTAGGCCATGTAGCATCACCATCATAGAACAAGGCACCTACGAGCTATATTTGTCCCAAATCTCCCCTATATATATATATATATATATATATATAAGGATACCATTTTGGGTAGGGAATGGAATTAGCATGATTCTTAAAACCATTAACCTTGGCTGTGTAGCATCACCATCATAGAACAAGGCACCTACAGGCTATATTTGGCCCAACTCTCCCATATATATATATATATATATATATATATATATATATATGGATACCATTTTTGGGTAGGGAATGGAATTAGCATGATTCTTGAAACCATTAACCTAGGCCGTGTAGAATTACTATCATAGAACAAGGCACGTACAAGCTATATTTGGCCTAACTCTCCCCTAGCTGGAAGGGCCCTGGTGCCCTTAGTCACACGAACCAAAGAATATCCATGGCCATGTATGCTTTTATGGGGGACTCGAACCTCCCAGCATCATCAAGGTAACTTATGCACCTTCACATATAGTAAGGGGAACTCAAACCTCCCTTTTCATAGTCTCATTTGGAGGATTCAAACATCCCAATCACATATTTCATTTAGGGGACTTGAACCTCTCAATTGCATGTTTTATTTAGGGGACTTGAACTCCTGGTTGCATATTTTATTGGGGTGACTTGAACCTCCCGACCACATGACACCCGCATCAGCTAGCTTAATTTTCAGTGTTAGTCCATCGGTCTCCACTTTTATGGTATTGCTACACATCCCTCTTTAAAGCCCAATTTAAAACCATTATGTCATAAATTCAACCACTTAGTCAATTTCTTATCAAAGACACTTCATTGGTATCATCATACTAATTCTACTTGCAAGTGTATCCCATGCCATTACCATATTCAATCAATTCATTCATATGATCCTAGGACTCAAACCCATTATTTATCAAAGACCAACCAACCTAGTGGTTTAGGCACTCAAACCCCTTTTCTATACATCGACAACCATTCCCTTTGTAACCAACCCAAGCCACCATGGCTATAATACAACACCATATATGACTGTATGATCTTTATAAAACCACTTTAACAACCAATCGTGCTAATAGGCCAATGCCTTAGTCATATCATAATGAAAATCCATTTATCTTTACCAAGACCTTTATAAAATCATTTATTCTCCATTGACATTCTTATGGTCAAATTTAGTTCAAAACATAGTTCAATTCCATATTTAAGGGCTTTAACCCTTTTATAACCATTCAAAATACTAGGGTCATCTATTAGCTCATTACAACGCCAACAAGGCATTATTATAGGCATTTACCAAGCAATCATATTCATTAGGATAATGTAATATTCCATTTATATTCATTAGACCAACATCATAATTCAATACACAATTAACAAGTGACTAGTTATTCCTCTTAGGCATTTTCACAAACACCTTGAGGGCATGCTTTTATCAAAACCAAACCTAAAGTAAGAGTCATCAAATTTAGGGTTACTCATGGACCATTTATTAAACCACAATCAACAAGTGACCATGTGTACAAATCATTACTAAAGACATGTATAAACATAAGTTTAAACAAGAGTAAACAATACCAAACACTATGCAGCAAAACCATCAACATTTGATTTCAAAACCACTATTTACAACTCAAAATCATTGTTTAAAGTACATGATATTTTGAACTAACAATGAAGGAAGAGATACATGCCTTATACAAGAATATTCATAGAAGAACTTGACATATTTCTTGCCTCTAGTTGAACCCTCTTCAATCCTTAGCCTCCAATCTTATTGAAGAAGTTTAGAGAGTTTATTTGGTATTTTTTATCTTCCAAAATAAGTGTTAAGAGATTCTAAAATAGGTTTTATAGTGAGGGAACTTAAGGATTTCGGGGTGGGAAATATCCATAGAGCCCTTGACTTAAAAGTTGTAAAGTGGCTCCTAGAAGGGTACGACTCACTTTACTCAATCGTACCCTTGGGTATTAGTGGTACCCTAACTCATACCTAGGCCTTACCAAGGAACCCTACACTGCCCAGGGTATAAAAACACACACACAACTTATTTCTAAGGGTACGAATGGTACACTAAACCATATCCCAAACTGTACCCAAGACAATTTCAACTACATTAACTCAACATTCTATACGATTAGGTAGTGTATAACTCATACCCTAATATAAGACCATGGGAAGGACAAGTCATATCTTGGAGTGTGTAACCCCCACCACACTGCCTAGTATATGAGAGGGGGTCACTAAGTTGTATCCAACGGTACGACTAGTACCCTAAAGTTTTTTATAGTCTAGAATCTTCAATTAAGGAAATTTTCTAAGGTTCCAAAGCCTAGGTGTTTCAGAAGTGAGGAAATTATGGGTCTTACTCAATAGCTAGTGCTCCATACCCAAATTTATTGGGTGACTGATTCTTTTAGAGTGGCAATAACTATTGGGTATAGGGTACCCAATCTCAAGATAGCGGGACCCAGTCATCTCCTTCATATCCTCTCTACGGATTCTATCGTCGATTGCATTAGGGTTACTTTGATTAAGAAAAGGACAAGTGCTTCAACTGTGGTCAACTAGGGCACTTGATTAGAAACTGTCCTATTGGTAAGGTTGCTTATGAGGCAAACAAGGTTCCTATTGACTTTTCTTCAGATTTGTCTCCAAAGGGTGCAACATCTAGTTTGGGCATAGGTCAAAACCATCTCAATGCTCTCACTACTCGTCGAGAGTTCAAGGCATCACCTGATATCATGAATGGTATATTAGAACTCTTTTCCTATAATGTGTACTATTTACTTGATTTGGGGTCCACTCTTTCCTATATGTCCCTATTTATGGCTGTGTATTTTGGTTTTGGTCCTGAGTGTGTTTCAGACCCTTTTTTGTTACTACCCAATGGGTGACTATGTGGTGGCTAGAAGGGTCTATAGGAGTTGTGTGGTATCTATGGGTGGTCGGGAAACTTTGGTGGATCTATTTGAATTAGAAATGATTAATCTTGATGTCATATTGGGGATGGATTGGATGTACTTTTGCTATACTTCTTTAGATTGTTAAACCTGTAAGGTTGTATTTAAATTCCCTAATGAGATAATTATTAAATGGGAGGGTGGTTACCTAGCTCCTAATGTGAATTTTATATCGTATCTTAGACCTCGGAGATTGATCTCCAAGAGGTGTCTCTATTATTTGGTCCAGGTTAAAGATTCTAACTCAAAAGGTCCTTCTTTGCATTTTGTCCCAGTGGTGAATGAATTTCTTGAGGTTTTCCCTGATGACCTTCTTGGTGTTCCTCTTGATAGGGAGATTGAGTTTGGGATTGATCTTTTTCCAAACAATTTCCCTATTTCTATTCTCCTGTATAGGATGGATCCAGCTGAGTTGAAGAAGCATAAAGAGCAACTCAAGGATCTTTTAGAAAAGGGTTTCTTCAGTCTTAGTCTGTCCCCGTAGTGTGCACCAATGTTATTCGTGTGTAATAAGGATGGTTCCCTTCGAATGTATATTGATTAACAATAACTGAATAAGGTAATAATAAAGAATAAGTACCCTCTTCAAAAGATAGATTATTTGTTTGATTAGCTTCAGGGTGCTAAGTTTTTCTTCCAAGATTGACCTTTGGTTTGGGTATCATTAGCTAAATATTTGGGATGTAGATATATCTAAGACTACTTTTTGTACCCAGTATGGGCATTTTGAGTTTCTGGTTATGTCTTTTAGGTTGACCAATGCCTCAACGACATTCATAAATTTGATGAATAAAGTCTTCTATCATTTTTTGGATTTGTTCATCATTGTGTTCATATATATATTTTGGTGTACTCAAAGAGTGAGGTTGATCATGATAATCACCTGTGTAGTGTTGCTGATCCTGAAAGAGTAGCAGTTGTATGGTACATTCTCTAATTATGAGTTTTGGTTGAATGCTGTCACTTTTTTGGGTTATTTTATTTCTAGTAAAGGGATTATGGTGGATCTGTAGAAAGTTGCAGTAGATAAGAGGTGGCCTATACCCATGACTCTACTTATTTTTTGGAGCTTCTTGGGTTAGTTAGTTACTATAGGAGGTTTGTGGAGAGTTTTTCATCTATAGCTTCCCCATTAATGAAGTTGACTCAAAAAAAGGTAAAGTTTTGGTGGTCGGACTCTTATGAGAGTAGTTTCAAACAACTAAAGGATAAGCTAACTTCAACTTCGGTCTTGACCTTGCCTGAAGCCATGGATAGATTTGTAGTATATTGTGATGCATCCTATGTGGGGCTTGGTTGCGTCTTGATGCAGGATGACAAGGTGATAGCTTATGCCTCTAGATAGTTGAAGGTACATGAGAAGAATTATCTGACCCTTGACTTGAAATTATTGGTTGTGGTATTCGCGTTTAAAAGATGTCATCACTGTCTTTATGGCATGTATATTGATATCTTTTCTGATCATAGATCCTACAGTATGTGTTACTCAGAAAGAGCTTAATCTCAGGCAAAGGAGATGGCTTGAGTTTCTTAAAGACTATGACATGAGTCTTCACTACCATCCTAGTAAAGCTAATGTGGTTGTTGATGCTCTTATCAAGTTATGAATATGGAGTTTGGCTCATGTGAAAGAGGAGAAGTGAGAGTTGGTAAAGAACATTCACCGTTTGGCTAATCTTGGAGTTTTCCTCTTGGACTCCAAGGATGGTAGCATGTTTATATAGGAGGTGGTACGGACGTCTCTTGGTTCTAAAAGTAAGAAGAAGGAGATATTAGATCCTATTTTGATGAGGATCAAGGGTGATGTAGGTGGATAAGAAGTAATGGCTTTCGAGATTAGTGGTAATGGTACCTTACGGTACCAAGGGAGATTATGTGTTCCTGATATTAATGGCTTGCGAGAGAGGATCTTGGATGAGGCGCATGAGTCACGCTATGTTGTTCATCCTAGTTTGACAAAAATGTATCAAGACATCAAGGAGATGTATTAGTGAAATAGTATGAAGCAGGATGTGGAGCTTTGTTGCTAAGTGCATACTGCGCCAATAAGTGAAAGTTGAGAACATAAGGCTTCAAGGATTGTATAAAGAAATTATGTTGCCAGAGTAGAAGTGAGAAGTGATCAATATGGATTTTGTTACTGGTCATCCTTGGTCATGAAACCAGTTTGATTAGGTTTTGGTCATCGTGGATAAGATGACGAAGTCTTCTAATTTCTTTCCAGTGAGGATAGTTTCTTAGCTGAGAACTATGTGAGGTTGTACCTCTAATAGATTGTTAAGTTGTATGGGGTACCTATTTCTATTAGCTCGTATCATGGTACATAATTTTCACCTCATTTTTGGTATTCATTTCAGAAAGGGTTGGGGACTAAGGTGAGTTTGAATATTGCTTTCCACCCACAGTTTGATGGGTAAGTAGAGAGAACTATTGGAGGATATGCTTCTTGCTTTCATGATTAACTATGGTGGTAATTGGGTTGAGCACTTACCTCTTGTAGAATTTGTGTACAATAATACCTACCACTCTAGCACTAGTGTGACTTCATTTGAAGCCTTGTATGGTAGAAAGTGAAGGTTTTCGATTGGGTGGTTCGAGGTTGGTAAGGCGGAGATGTTTAGCCCAATTTTGGTTCACCAATATATAGAAAAGGTAAAGGTTATTCGGGATAAGCTTAAAGCCATCCAAAGTCTCCAAAAGTCCTATATGGATATGAGGCATAAGAATTAGAGTTTGTGGTTGGTAGTCCCTGATATATGGATCCGTACTTGATTTTGAGGAGGGTTGGTAATGTTGCATATGAGTTGAAGTTTCCTTCCAGTTTGAGCTATATTCGCCCGGTATTCTATGTTTCTATGCTGATAAAGTGTGTGGGTTATCTATCGCAGATTGTGCTTATTAAGGATATTGGTATATCAGATTCCCTGTCTTTTGAAGAGGTCCTTATGGAGATTTTGGATCGGCAGATTCATTGGTTGCAAACTAAAGATGTAGCATTGGTAAAGGTTCTATAGAGGAACCACAAGGTGGAAAAGGCTATATGTGAAGCTAAAAAGGACATAAAGTCCAAGTATCCATTCCTATTTTCTGCTTTAGAAATTCGTGCGTAAGGTATGTGTTGATCTTACCATCTTTGTTTTCACACTTTGTTAAAGGAAAAATTAATTTCCTTGGTATGTTTGTTTCCTAACTTGGATAAAGGTAAGAGTAGAGGCGTATGGGGTCCAGATCGTGCTTTTACTGCCTTGTTCCATCATTCGGTGATGAATGATCCAAGCGGGGGAGAATTGAAACACTGTGGGTTTTGGCCTTGGAAAATTCCTGAGCTTTGAGCTCACTGTCTTTGTAACGACTCACTGTATATATATATATGAGTCGTATGCTATAGGTACAGGTCAAGTGACCCAACTTGTAAGGTTTCCAGTATGTGATGGATAGTTTTCGATTGTGGTTACTACTTGGAGGGTATAGGTTGTATGGTTTGGTGATGGGTAGTTTGGTTGATCCTTTACCTAATTTGAAACTTAGTGTCTTGACTTGGCTCTGAGTATGAGTGGCTCACTAAGATCTATGAGGATAGGGAACGAGTGGTTTAGTGGAGCCATATGTTGTCCAATGTCTAGCTCTTAATATTTTGCTTAGGGTACAACTAGATGGTACTAGTCGTATAGTATGGTGATAGGTTAGGCAAGGGATTCGTATGTAGGATAGAATGTGGTGTCCAACCTTTTGACCTAGTGATGACTTGCGGGTACCACTCGTATATGGTGGTGATGAGTGAAGGGTCCACTCATACCAACCTGGAAGTTTTCTATAGTTTTAAGTTGGGGGTATTTTGGAAATTTCCCCTCTTAACTCCTTTTGATCCCATGACATAAAACATATTTAAGGGCTATATTAACCTATTGTTCTCATTCAAAAACTCTTAAAATCTCTCTCAAGCTCTTGGTTTAAGAAAAGGCTAGGGTTTCTACAAGGCAATCAATTAGGGGATTTCAAGGGTGAATTTCTTCGTCTTCCTTGGTGTCTAAGGCATGCTACTTCTTCCTCATTGTTAGTTCAACTAAAAGTATGTTTCAATGAATGGTTTTCATGGTATTATTGTGGTATTGTTTCAGTTTTGAAATTGATGTTGGGGGTTTTTGTTGTTTATGGCTGGATAATGTTTTCCTATGTTTTTTTTATGGTTTTCATGTTATAATTATGGTTTGAACATGTGGTTACATGGGAATGTTCAATTGATGCTTGGTTTTTGGTTTTGGAAACTATATGCCCTCAACATGTTTGTTCAAATGCCAATGAGAATGATTTGTCACATAGTTTGACTATTCTTGAAATCGTTGCTCTGCATAATATGGTAATAGAACTTAAATTGGTTTTGTTGGTTTTAAAAGGCTTGGGAAGATCTTGATCACCATGTTTTTATTTTAATTGGAAACTTTACAGTCCACTTGGTTTAATGGTATTGGTATGGCATAAAAGGATAGACTTGCAAGCTCTAATTTTGGTACGACGATACCAATAGTTAATTCCTAATTAAATGACTCCTAGGTAAATGGTTGGTTATGTGCGAATGGTTTTAATATGGGCTTAAAGGGTATGGTATTAGCAAAGTCGTGGAAGGTGGAGGTCCTAGGGGAACCAATATTGGAAACTCATATTTGCCGATGTGAGGTTTGGTCATGGTGACCGTGTGCATGATGTCACACTTTCATTTTGGGAGATGTACTAGTCATCTCAGGTTTTATTCTCTGGTTCATGCAGATAACACACACCAGAGCCCTTTCAGTAGAGGGATCTGAACCTATATAGCCTGTTGGTGGTTTTAGGACAGTAAAGCTACACAACCCAGGTAAATAGTTTTAAATGCATGCTAAAATCGGTTCCCTTTCTGTGGTACGATATATATATATTTGTGGTTTTATCTTATCCTTCAGTACATGCTAGAGTTTACTCCACTAACTGTCTTTGGGCGCTATATTCGTACACGATGCAGGAACCAACCATACTACCATTCCTCCTACTCATTTACTTGGATTCGTGGATAGGGTTGGTTCAGACTAAAGTGGTGATCTTCCAAACTTTGGAAGGCTTCATTTCATTGTTGTGGAATTCTTTTGTTTTTGTTATTTCCTTAGTTTGGTTTTAGCTATGGTCAGGGGCAGGGGCATGCCTTTACTGGATGTTATTGATTCTAGTTAAAGGCTTTGTCAGACAACTATAGGCATGGGGGACGTCAGTATTGGTGTCAGCCTTGGTATTGGTATTGGAATTGGGGTTGACACTGATTGGAAATTTTTTGGGATATTCGGTTGGTTATGGTTATGGACTTTATTGACTGTCTTTAAATTATTGTTGCTTTGTCTTGTTATATGTTTGGAATTCATCCGACATAGGGTGTAGGGCGGTTACAGTTGGGTATAGGGGGTGGTATCTGGTCTTGGTCGGATTTGAGATTCTTGACATAACTAGGCCCTGGTTTGGGTCGTGTTAGTGTGCCTTCATTATATGTCAAAACAAGTGCTGTCAACATGGCCAAAAATCCAATTCAGCATAAAAGGACCAAAATATTGACATCATGCATCATTTTCTTAGAGATAATATGGAAAAAGCATTAATCAAGATGGTGTTTTGCAATACTGAAGATCTAATCACTGATATATTTATAATGGTACTTGGTTGGTAACAGTTTACAAGGAAAGGACAAAGCTAGGGTTAGTGTCACCAAGTTGAATGGATGCTCTTCCTCTTAATCCTCCAAATATGGCTATGATTTGATGAAAAGTAATTTGGATTAGATGATGTCTCACATGTCGAATTAAGTCTCATTTTTTCTGCAGATATACACCTATGGCAAGGAGGAGAAGATAAGGAGGAGTGTGAGATAGCTTAAAGTGCATCATGTTAAGTAAATCATATAGGGACTAGGTCCTTAATCAGGTTAGTATCATACCCTATTCTCAGACGGTGGCCCCAAAATCGACCTTTCCATTCTTGACCCTAAAATCAACCTTTCCAAAGACAAGTCATAAAAGAAGAGCAAAAAATTGATCCTTCCAAAGACAAACTCTCCGATGACATCCCTCTAGTCCCAGATCAACTAGTTTTCTCTGAGTCAGTTTTTGACTCTTCTTCTAAGGTTCCATCTCTTGATAAGGATGAGTAGGTGGTAAGCTTGGGAGTGCTTCTATTAACAAAAACATATTTGGTAGGGATTTTCCAACCTCTAAGTGAATCTCTTCAAATATTTAGGAAATGAGTGAAGATATTGGGGTTCAAAGTCTAAGGACCCTTGTACTCCTGACTCACCCAAGTGGGACACCACTCTGGTCACTTAATTAACAAGCAAGCAAAATTATCCTCTTAAGAATGCTGAGGATGATAACTTAGTGTTGCCCCCATGCTTGACTTGTCTGGTGGTCTTGTGAATGAAAAGGATGATTTTGATAGTAAAGACAACTAACTGTTATCATGGAAGCTGTCTAAGAAGGGATCTTCCTCCTCCACTATCACTTCATTTAGGATTGTCAAGCCCCCTAGGGACCGATTTGAGTTAAAGAAATTTGACGAAAAGGGCTTTAGAGAAAAATATGAACAATACTTAGTAAAGAGTGACACTAAAGAAGAAGGGAGTGGCTATGGTTGAACCTCTAGTTGAAAAGGGTGTGACAGTTGAGGAATCAAATGAGGAGACTAAGAGTGACTTTGATGATAGCAGTGATAATGATTTTAATCGTCTTTTTCTGAGCATGTCTGAGGATGATGATGAGTCTGAGGATATTGGTGTTGATTCTAACATTGCAAGGAGTGTGGCTACCCCTAGAGCTAAGGAAAAAGGGGAGTTTACTATTTCTTCCTAACAGGGAAAGAAAAGGCAGCAATGATCAAGAAACCAGTGCTCACAAGCAATGGTAAGAGGAAAAGTACTGAGAATCCTATAACCAAAGGACAAGGTCCCAGTTCTCAATCTTCTAAGACCTTAAGATCCCCTGAGGTTTCTGCAAAAGGAATAGGTCCCTCAAGAAAAGCTTCTACGTCCAAAGGAAAAGAGAAAGTCTTGTCAAAAGAAGCAAGGCAGGAGATCATCAAGACCCAAGAGGTTTTATGTAACGCCTCGAAAATGGTCCCAAGACATCACACGGTGCTTAGGACCACACGTGATCCCAAGCTAACCCTTTTACTTACATAACTTATAAGCAACTGAATAAAATACATAAATCTAAACAAAATAAGCAAAAGATAACTCTTTTTTGAATCTGATCAATACAGAATTAAATTAAAATGTTTATAACTCTGCTTTTACAAAACAATATGGTAATCGAACATATTAACTCTACTGACTGTCTATGAAGCCTCTACTAGTATTGACTTAGTCGGGTCATTACCCCCAACTATCCTAAATCTATACGACTGAATAAAGAAAAATACAATACTACTCAACTATATAACTTACTCGAGCCTTTGAATCAATAGGACTCATCACCTGCTGACTGGAAGTTGTAAACTGTCTGAATATGGTATGCGTGCTACAACTAAACTGATACCTACATTATGAGATAATGTACCACATAGACGTATATGTGGATCAGTACTTTTCGGATGTACTGAGTATATAGGGGTGAATGCATAAGTAAAACATAATCTCATCATCATAATTTGTAAAAAAATGCATGCTAAATGAAAATGACTCACATAAGTTGGAATATCTGAGATGCTGAAATATGTAGCAATGAGAAGCAAAACATACTTTATAAATTAATGAGTCATAACATTTATTTTTAAAAGCTATACTTGTATTCTTTCTTTAAATCATAATGTCAAAGTGTAGAAAGGACTTACTCTTAATCTGAAATCTGAGAGCAAAAAAATGTAGCTAATATCTTTTTATAGAGTATAATCTGAGTATAACATGTGAGCCTTAACACTTAGTTTTTTTTTTAATCTAGAAAATACTCTATTTTAGGGAGGTTCTCTTAACCGACATAAACCATGTGAGAATTCATGGAGTTCAACATTCTAGCACCCTAAAGAGGAATCCTCACATTAGGGAGAGGAGTCATACCTTGCCAGGAAGTATAACCAATCTGGGTGATCACATATATGCCATCTACGTAGAGGTGGGAATAATCTAAATCCTACATTGGCACGTAGTACTGGGGAATGAAACTTTAGTAACGTACCCATCTCGGTGCTAAATACTACTCCCATTAAATCTGTATGCTCATTCTAATGAAAATCCACTTTTAAAATAATCTAATGATTTATAATGAAAACCAACTATATGTCTGTAAAACTAAATTTAAAATCTGAATCTGTAAAGTGGATTTCATATCTATTCTGAGACCAAAAGGTCAAATCTTTATTAATAATCTGAGAATAATCTCATCTTAGGGTGATCATAGCAAAAACAAATCTAGAAATAACAATCTTAATTAGAGCTTAATCACCCCAGCATGAAACTCATGTTAAAACATCTTAAAATTCATGCTTGATAAAACATTTATAATTTATCATAAAATCTAGAAATTTCTACAATATGCATGAAAATATGAACAAAATCATGTAATTCAACTTCTAAATCAATGGCAATCTCATAATATTATGAATAGCAATATTGGGTATAAGCCCTAACTTCAATTTCATGGGAAATCACATAAAATCAAATAACTTTTGTAATTAAAAATAAGTTTTGGGCACAAGGATGAAAGGAGTATCCTTGGTCATAACCCCACATGCCTTAATAGATAATCTTTGATGCGAAGACATGAATCTTGGATCTCTATTGATGCTTTGAAGATTGATTCTTAGAGTTCTTGAGTTGGGGATTCTTAATCTTGATTTTCTTTGGAGAAAAGTGATGAAATAAGCATAAAGTGATTTGGTATAAGCTTAATGATGTGTTTTGGATGGATTGGGGGGCTGGGTAGTTTACCAAATTACCCTTTTTAAACTCCTAAATAGAAATGGAAAAACAACCAAAAATACTAATTTACTGGGCCACCGCGACGCGCTACTATCATGGTGGCTCACTGGAAAAGGACGAATGGAAATAGGGCGCTCACCTTGGTATGCCATAATTGCGGTGCCCCTTGGATTGCCATTTTGGCCCTTAGCATGACGTGTCAGCATCACGGAGTCTAACTAGAATGGGACAATTGGGAAAATAGGCTTCTCCGCGACAGCCAATGGAATTTGATAATTGCAGATATTTCCTTCTCTGCAATGCACTAAGTGCCCAGGTGGCACACTGTCAACTTTAAAATGCAATAAATCCTTCACCGAGTGTTAGATTTGGGCAAATTTGGTATCGATTGAAAATTCCACATGGAATAAATATTATTCATTTTAGAAGCTATCCCTTAACATTCTAGGAATGAATTTAATCTAGGAAATAAAATACGCGGTATTAAAATATCTCTAACTTGGGAATATTCATCCTCGAATATGGCGAATTAGGCTGAAATCACTTAGGAATCTGAGGCTATAAGCTATCATGCAAAACTGAAATAAACTATATGACTTATTCCCAATGCAATGGGCTACTGAATAGATCTGTGAGTGCATGAACTTTCATGAAAATAGCAATATGACTAAGATCGAAATGAGAGAGTCAACTTAGAGGTAGCAATTTCTTTAGGATAGATCTGATTTCGTGAGAAAAAGATGAGAGGTTTATGACATAAAAACTCAGGGTATTATATTTTAAGGGGAAGATTATTTAACCCTTCTATTGCTGGTATTCTGAGATGGTTGATTTGGTGGTGTAATACCCCGTAATTATCTTAGCTCAATTCCATTCATAGTACATGTTCAAGAGGCTCAGAACCTGAAAATTTGGCTAAGTGTTGGAGACTTAGTTTTATTTTTTTGTCCTTTTAACTTCTTTGATTTTTAAAGTGACCTGCACAACCACGATACGAAATTTTTTGAGATAATTCATGTTCAAGGGTGTAAGTAGTATGTCTCGGGTAAGTTTTGGATTTTTTGGACGAGGTTTGACCATGTTTGGATTTCCAAAATAGAAGCTCACCTCTATTGGACCACGTCACGGTAAGTATAGCGATGGATGGGTCATCACATCGCAGTGAAGATCAAATCAGCAATTGTCAGATTTTAGCAAGTCACCGCGATTGCACCATATCACGGTGAGCATCGCGATGACAGCCATGGTGCGTCGCAGTGAAGGTCTAATCTGGGTTCCAGTTATCAATTTTAATTTTCCAAGGGTAGTCTTTTTATTTTCCCTCACCCAAATCCTTCTAAAACATAAAATTAAAACCATAAAGGGTCATTATATGCCCCATTATTCATAATTTCTGTCCAAGAAAGTAATTCTCTCTTAAGAACAAACCTAGCCCCTTCAAGATTCAAGCTCAAGTTTCAAGAAACCCACCAAGAATCTTAAAGAATTCTTCTATTAAGGTATTTTAGATGTACATCCATCGGTCCTTTTCACCCATGGTGTCTAAGAATCATTTTTCAAGTTTAAAAATTTGATCTTTACATGTTATTGTGAATTATATTCATGAACTTCCTTGAATTTTGGCTTTATACCATGTTTACAGGTGTTTTTTGTTCTAATTAATTCTTGATATGTTTGAAGGATGAAAATTGCATGTTAAATTTTTAACCCATGATTTTAGTATTGAAGTTATGTTACTATCATATCTTTTAAACTATCTCTATGCTTTAACTCATGACCCTCAAGTGTTTGGTGAAATACCTAAGTAATAATTTTGGGATAATGCTTAGTTATTATGGTTTCAAATGCTCTCATGTATTCTTATTGATTTTTCTATTGAGTCCTGGGGGTTATTAATACCTGAAAACCTAGCAGTTTACTTAGTTTCAGTAGTTTCAGAATGTTTCAGATATATTAGAGTATTATTAGTCCAGTCAGTATATCACGTTAGTAAGTTTAGCTCAGTCCAGTAATTAGAGTCATTTCAGTTGGGAGTAGGACTTAGCACCGAGCATACCCAGGGATGGGGGCTCACCTGTAAGTTTAGAGTGTGACATTTAGTAGCAGTCACTGCGTCCCAGAAACGTAGCTAGTGTAGGTTAGAAATGTAACCTACCAGTTGAGGGTTGACATATATCTTACTAGAGCACCTGCTAGTAGAGGGTGACTCATTATTCCTTCAGGAATTTATTTCAGTGGATCCACACAGCCAGTGTTAGTTCCTGTGGCATGGTACTAATACCCTTCCAACTAGTGTCACAGGTTGGACCCCAATTAGCTCATATTGGGGCATGTCGGTTAGATGATAGCTCCCACAGTCTCAGTCCAGTATTCAGTTCAGAGTTTAGTTTTAGGCTTGCTTGACCATGGCATACAATTATTAGTTGTTCAGTATCAGTATTTCTGTATTTTAGTTTACAGACTATTCCAGTATCATGTCATATGCTTGGTCATGCATTCTCAGATTTTATAACTTCCTCGCATACTATACACCAGTTATATTATGTTATTTATTTAATCAACTATTGTTTATGCATATGAGTCATGCACATCAGCCTAACCTCATTTAGCACCAGTACATTCAAAGTATTGACTGCATATTCATTTCTTGCGTTGTGATGTCTCATATCATAGGTTCGAATGCTCCGGTTCCCGACCACACTTAGGTATTCTAGAGCATCAGCAACAGCAATAGTGGTGAGTCCTCATGTTTTGAGTACTATTTATATTAATTTTAGTATTTTAGTTTAGTTAGTTAGTCAGTCAGAGTTAGTTGGGGAATTATCCCATCAACTCCATATTCAGTAGTGTAGAGGCTTTTCAGACTAGTATAGACAGATAGTCAGTTTTCAGTCGCTATTATCAGTTGTTTTATCAGTATTAACTATATATTTTAGAGGTTTTAAAAATATGATGTAGTATTGATTTTTAGTTGTTAAACCTTATGGCATTTTTCAGTTAAAATTCTACACATGTCTTTGTTATTTTATTCAGTGCTCACAAAAGGTACCAGCTCATGAGTTAGCTTGTGGTCCTTCAGGGCTGTAAGCATCGTGTGACGTCCAGGGTGTACTCTCAATGCGTTATAGGTGGATTTGGTAATTTTTCAAAAAATTGCTATTTGAGCTACCAGCTCCCCCTTGTATGAAAAGGAAATTAGAATGTTCTATCATAATCTAACCTTCATTGTGGATGCTTTGTACTTAAATACTCAAGTCAATGGGATGAGCATTGCCATTGATGAAGAAGTATTGTCTGAGATCCTTGGGGTGCCATCTAAAGGGACCCTTTTCCTAAAGAACAAAAAAGGTTCTAAATTTTTTTAAAGATCTACGGCAAGGTTGATGATATGAACATAAAGAATGTAAGAAAAAGGCCTTGAAGGGAGAATATCAACTATTTTACGAGTTGGTAAACAAGATACTCTTTCCTCGCTAAAAAAAAGACTATAGTAATAGGTCTCGACCTGTTCCTAATGGAGGTCCTAGACAAGTTTAAGAAGGTGGATCTTCCTGCAATTGTTATTGAACACATGAACATCATGATGACTGCAAAATATGGAAAACATGGGTTAGCCTATAGGTTTTAGCTGACAAGATATTTTTGAACTTTAATGTTGAGTGTGGCCCAGGAAAGGCGAGTTCAGTTAAGCAAATATTTAGTATTACCACCTTGAAAGATAATGTAACATCCCAATTTAGGATAAGAAGTCCTACATCGGCAAAACAAAAGAGGGATGTTGGGTATATAAGTAAGCAAGCCGTACTTCCTAGAGACATATTCTAAAGCAGTGTGGCCCTAGGTCCAAAGTAAAAATATCACTAGTGGTTTGCCATTATAGGGGTCTCTCGGGCATTACTGATTTGGGATGCCCATTGCAGCCAGGGCCTCAGCTCGGATCATGACAAGAATGGTATCAACTTGCTTCTGTGTCATCCCTGTCTATGTGGGCAAGAGTTCAAATTGAGTTTAGGCAAATCCAGGTAAGGCGAGGAAAACCTGAATTCTAAGTCTAGGGAAATCCTATTTGGTAAGGCAAACCTAAGCGAGGACGCTGAGTCTATAAGGGGGTGTATGTAACACCCCAACTTAGAATAAGGAGTTCCACATCAACAAAACACGTGATGGATGTTGGGTATATAAGTAAGCACTCCTTACTTCCAAGTGATGCATTTTAAAGACGTGTGGGCCTGGGTCTAAAGAGAAAAATATCACTAGTGGGTATGGTTGTTACATGGGTCTCTCAGGCTTTAGTGGTTTAGGATGGCCATTGCGGTTGAGACCTCATCTTGGGTTGTGGCAAGAAATATGTAACAACCCACACTTTTGGGCTAGACATTTAACCATTGTTCCTACGTGTGTAAACGCTAATACGATGGTTTATATTTGAATACATGTGACATGATCTTAATCCTAGTGTGTAAAGTTCTTATGAGGTGAAAAATTTTCATAGAAATCACTTAAAGGAAAGTTGAGCTAAGACACTTCGATTTGGTCAAGCTTTGGTATGATACTACAAGGGTCTACTTTGAACATGTGGAACTTTTTTTATATATGGAATTTTTTAGATCAATAGCTATCAAATGATATATAATTGAGTTAGTTTTCTAGCGATACCAATTTTGCCTTAATCTGATACTCGAGCAAAAATTTGATACTTGAGCAAAGAGTTATGGCTTTTTTCAAGAGAGGCAATAAGGGCAAGCGATAAGACCACACCATAGGGGTTATTCTTCTAGAATAAGGTGGGCATCGCAGGGATACTCCCACAGACTAGGGGTTCTGTGAGGTCTATTCCTTCATTGTTTCATTTTGTTTAAGGATCAAGGGGAACTTTGGTCCTTACCCATCAACCCTAAACATTCAAAGTACGGATTATAACACCAAAAAAGGCATTAATTTCCCATCTTCCTCAAAACAACTCACGTAAAAACCCTCCTATTTCCCAAGAACAATAATCCAAGATTCTTCTCTCAAGAACATAAGTAATTCAAGCCCCCAAAGATTCATGGGCATAAATTTTAAAGTTTTTACAAGATTTAAAGTATAGATATATATATGCACATATTATGAGATTTGAGACTAAAATGGGGATTAAAGAGAGTTATGTGGTTACTCGAAGAAGGCATGAGTTCAGATAACTCATTGCCCAAAACTATATTTTGCTAATATGAGTTTTATATTGCCCTGAAATAGGGGATTGTATGTTGGCGATAGTCTTATGGTATAGTAGAGTTTAGAGACTCAATCCCTTGCAGCAAACTTAGGTTAGGGGCTTTCCGCTTAGTCGAGGGAGGATTCCATATAGCTTGTGGAATTACAGAATTGTAGGGTGTACCATCTAGCTCTAAAGTAATACAAAGAGTTGAGTCAGTGTTTTTACAAGAATGATTGAAGCTCATCAAAATTATGCTTATGTATTTTCAATTGTTTTATGCTGACATATTTTAATAAAATTCTCTCACTTATTTTGTATAAAAATATATTATTTTGGATTATTCTGCATACCAGTAATTTTGAGTATTGACCCTCTATATTTCAAGTTCTGCGGTATAGTCCGATGGTTCATCATATTAGCAAATCACTTGGGATATGAAAAAATTAGTGAGCCATCTATTTTTTGGAAGGCATTTAGTTGTATGTTGAGTCTTTTAGTATATGGTCCAGCTGAGGGCTTTAGCCAAGCCTAGAAAATTAGTTTTTATTAGAGGCTTCATAGATGAGATTTGAGCATTATATTATCATAATTTCATTGACACATTTTGGATTATAAATTTCCATTGAATATTATTATATCTTCCGTACTTTGATTTATCTATGAATCATGCTTATGATAGAATGCTAAGAGGTCTCTCAAGCCTTTATAGTTTGGGTTAACCGTAGCAACCAGGTTCTCGACTCAGGTCATGCAATCTTGATATTAGAGCACAGTTCATGGTCCCAAGGTGTTTACGAAGCTGTGTTTAGTAGAGATCATAAAGAAGAGCAAGAAAACTCAAAGCATTAGGTCTCCCATTAGGGGCACTAAACTAGTGATGTTAAGCATTTACCCTGGCCAAAGAATCAATTAGTAATATGCCTTTTATTGCCAAAAGACCTTATTTTCTCCTCTTGGTAAAGAGAGCCTCCATTTCGAGTTCGACAAAGTGAAAGAATCAATTCGATCATTCAAGTCAGATAGCATTTATCTACGCTAGGATCCGACCTACATGAACTTCTTTCTTCGAAATGACTCCCTGGGCTCGTCCCTACTTTTGTTCCTTTAATCCATAGCAATAAAGAACGCTTAAAAAAAAGTGACGGCGACTTTCTAGGTTTATGGATTAAGTCAGCTAAACTCCATCAAACTCCTCAATCAATATCAACAAGATGTCGTGACCGCTTAGGGTTTTCTTGCTCCCGCTTCCTCATCTACGCTCATTCTTTTGTTGTTGCTAGCTTGTGGTCTTGCTTATTAGTGTGTTGTACACCACACTTATAATCAGGAGGCTACCAGACATTTAGGAGTTATTTCTTATGCTTTCTTACTCTAATTTATGCTATAGTGTAGTCTAAATGAAAATTATCCGAATTTCTTCCTTGCTCTAATCTTATGGGCCATGGTTCATTGTCAAGGTGATACTAGCTCAATACTTTAGATTCCCAATGATGTGGTCCTTCTGTTTAAGTTATCCATAAATTTATAAAATAGCACAAGGACTTGAAATGAGTCTGTTAGTTCTTGAAAGTGTATTGATTTGAGTGTATACCTCTATCTTAATGCAATCGTGCTTTTGAGCTTGAGGTATAAAGTGTATTCAACTTCTTTCAAAATCCTTGTTGCAAATGTTATGCTTAAGAGAAGATATATGTGATAGAATATTGGAATAGTATTTCCACCTAAGTAGTAGTATATGTTAATGTGTCATGACCTATTGGTAGTAATATGGCACAAGAGTTATAGATATGAATTCATGAGTCTAGAAGTCAGAGTGAGGGTGACTTTTACATAAATAAGTAGTTTTAGTCATATAACCCTTGGCTGAGGGGTGGTTTGCTCTTTTATGGTGATTGGCTAATGTTGTTGCAAGATTTGTTGATTGTATAGTAGTCTATAAAGAAAATGATTGTCTATGATTGTTATTTATACAAAATTGGGAAGGAGCGCAGAGTAGATAGTTATGGTGGTCATAGAAATCATTTATAGAATGTGAGTGGAAAAGGGTAGATTAGTCAATAAGTTATGGGTAGAGACTCATTGTTGTATATGGAATTTGAAGGTAGTGAGGGATGTATGCATGGGTAAGTAAATATGATGTGAGAAAGTAGAACATATTGATAAGATTGTAATGGGTTATATTATAAAATTCATATCGTCTATCCCTATTATGTGACCTTAAACTCCCCCTTTTTGATTGTCTTTTCTCTAGTAGTAATCAACTAGTACTGCACATGAGAAGTTGTGTAGTATATTCTAAGGTGTAGTATTAGTGTTTTGGAGAGAATAAACATATGGGCCATAGTTGCGTGAGGTAAGAAAATTAGGTTGATTTTCCTATTTGACAGACTAGTATAGTATGCGGCATGCTTCATCGATGTTACATGATTGGTGTTAGACCATAGGCTTGAACTTTAGATATGGATTTTGGTGGTAAGAATAATATCTTAAGATTAATTATGCATGTTTTATGGGAATGAATTAGTAGGCTTGATGCGATGTCTGAAAGATCTTTGGTTGATGACTTATAAAATGTCAGAGTGTGTAATTATGATATATGCATAAGGTGTAGTGTTGAAGTAGAAATGGTTGCTAAATCATCTAATGTCTAGGAGCCTTATGTTATAAGAATACAATGTACTCTGTTTTGAGTTATGAGTGTCATGTACACCTAGTCTATGTTTGCAAGTTTCTTAGTATGGATAAGTCTACAGAGTTGTTACATGGTGTTATGTAAAGTTGAATTGAGGGATAAACTGATAGACTATGTGAACCATTGGTGTAGTTTTATGATATTAGAGGTGTAATTATATTATTCTAAGGGGTTGAAGATGGAATGTTATGCGTTTAGAAGCATGCATACCTATGCCCATGGTAATGTTAGTCATAAGTCGATGACTTTGGAGGTTGGAGGAGGATATGATTAGTGTCCCTGAAGGGGATCTACTAGAAAGAATTTAGTGTCTTTATATTAAAATTATTTAAGGGAGTTTGTGTTCATGTGTACTGATACCCCCATTGTGTTGAGGGGATATGTCTACAAGTTTACGATTGTGACTTTGATATAAGGGGGAGATGACAAACTAAGGTATTTTTTGAATTTTCTCATGGTGGAACCTTTCAAGGAAGAGTCATGATATAGCTATTCTTTTTTAAGCAAGCTCCTCCTACTTCAATTTAAGAGGTCATTCTACCAATGACTTATGCATCCAACTCCTTCCTATGTCTAAGGTTTGAGTTCTCCATGTAAATCAGGTCGTGTTTCGTCCTTCAAACTAAAAGCAAAAATATTCCCCAGCAATCCAAGCTTTCAAGTATTCAAGCTCTGTATTATGATTTTCTCGATCCATAACTCCATGTTTCATGTCATTCTTAGTTCTAAGGAATGATGTTTTTATATGTTACGATTAACTTTATGTAGGGTTTATCCCGAAGTGATAAAGTTCATGCAAACTCATGAATATCTCAACTATAAAAATGAGAAGCAATAGCTTCAAGTATCAATCCGTCTCTCAATTGTTGACTTCATGAAGTTTGAACTTATGTTATATGACTCATAATGTAAGCGCTCATGTTTCTCACTATGGTCTATCCTAATAACTCATGATGTGTTATGTTTATACTGAATGACTCTCTATATATGATCCAGACACTTGATATATGAAGCAATTTATGTCTATTGAATCACATCTTTACCTTATGTCCCACCTCGAGTAGTGTAATATGTATAAGTTATAGTTGAATAATGTTACCTCCATTCATGATGCTTATGGTCGGTCCCTCAATAACCCTCCAAATGATAGCATGATGGTAGTTATGGAAGAGTAGTAGTGAATTAGGTAGGGGGAGTAGATGTTCTTGAATGTGAAAATTTTGATGTGATTTCTTTAGCTAGGGTTATAGGTAAAGGAGAAAAGAAGGAGATGAACTTTCATTATGTGAAATAGTTATAAAGGAGATATGTGGCAAAAATCTCTGTGAGAGTGATTGAATTTGCTAGTCTTAGTGGGGAGATCCATGAAATGGGTATAGTAATGATAGGCTTGAATGTAGTGATTGATGAAAAACACAAATCCATGTATATATGGTTAGTACTCTTTGAATAAAAACCAAAGGGTGTTTGATGGTAGTGATAAGGTGAAGTAATATTCTTAAAGGGATGTAGAATATGGGGTCCCATAGCTTAAGCTAGCACCTCTTTTCTCTGAGTTACGCTTTAACATAGAAGTACTATAAAGTGGGACTCAAACTCTTGTGGTTGGACGTGTGATGGGAAATTATAAGTTGAAAATGATGAAGTATGTTATTTATAGTTTGGGGCATAGACAGGTAGTGTCTCTAACTTTAAACCTATTCGTTGTATCTTGTAAGGTAGAGAATGCTTCTATTCCTATCTCCCAAAAAATTGCATTTCATGATTGTACCAATGTAAATCAAGGCTATTATCACCAAATAAACTCATGCCTTATGTTGTGATGATTATGATCCCTAGAACTCATGTGCAAGGTTATCTCTATGTCAATTCTTTTTATCTCACGCTATGTGCTTACACGTTTCACTAGGGGTTATCATGAAGCTATTTGATCCCTTTGCATATTTTGTTGAGAAAAAATATTCAATTCAAGTTTATGTTATTTATTCCATACTTTTAGAGCTTCAACAAATTCCTACACATCATTTGGGGATGAATGATACCAAGGGGGAGATAATGTAACACCCCACATTTTCAGGCTAGACATTTAACCATTGTTCCTACGTGTGTAAAATCTAATCCTATGATTTATTTTTGAGTACATGTGCCATGATCTTTATCCTAGTGTGTGAGTGCTTCTGAGGTGAAAAATGTTCACAGAAGTCACTTAAAGGAAAGTTGAGCTAAGAGTCTTCGATTCGGTATTCGATTCTACAAGGGTCTACTTTAAACGTGTGTAACTTTTGATATGTGTGGAATTTTTCATCTCAATACCTAACAAATGATATATAATTGAGTTGTCTTTCCAACAATACCAATTTCGCCTTAATTCGATACCCGAGCAAAAAGTTAAGGCCTTTTTCATAAAAAGTAGTAAGGGCATGCGATAAGCCTGTGCTACGGGAATTATTTCCCCAAAATAAGGAGGGCATCGTGGGGGCTACTCCCACGGACAAGGGGGCACTCTGTGGGGTCTATTCCTTCACCATTTTAACTTCATAAGGGTCAAGGGGAACTTTGGTTCTTTCCCCCTTAACTCCAAACGTCCAAAGCATGGATTATATCACAAAAAATGGCATTAATTGTCCATCTTCCTCAAAACAACTCTCATAAAAACCCTCCCCTTTCAAAAGAACAATAATCCAAGCTTCTTCTCTCAAGAACACAAGGAATCCAAGACCCCAAAGATTCAAGCTTTCTTCACAAATCAAAAAGCTTAAGGTATGTGGGACTATCCTAAATTTCATGGGCATAAGTTTTAAAGTTTTTACAAGATTTAAAGTATATATATATATATATATATATATATATATATATGCACGTATTATGAGATTTTAGAATGTTTTGAGAGCATACATTGGAAAGCCCAATTTATAATGAAATCTTATTCAAACCATGGGGTTTTTACCTAAACTTGAATTATGTTCATGTGTATGGATGTTATGAGTATGAAAAGCTATATGAAAGCAAGATTTATGGAATTTCCTCTCTTGCTATGAAACTCATTGTCTTAACAATTTTGTGGACTGTTTACATAGATGGTTAAAAGATCGAGTTTAAATATTTTGCTTATGTTTTATGGATTGTTATTGTTTTATGAATGAATGAGAGGGCTTTTTTTTATTTACAAATGCTCATGTTTCCTGATAAAGAATTTGCATGTGATTGATGAAAGAGATGACCATTGCATGATAAAGTATTGAAAAGGGAGTAGTTTGCATAAGTTTTCATATGTTCTGAAATAAGAAATCCCTCATGTAATGTTTAAATTTTGGGTGGTCATTAACATGATTTTGAATAAAAAGAGATATGGATAGGATATGGTATTGAATAAATAACTTTCAAGTTTGAGTATGACGATACCCTGTTATGATGTGCCCTAAGCAGAATAAGAAAAAAACTATTCATAAAAAGGAAGTATAATTTTAAGATACTAAAATCGGGCTTAAAGAGAGTTATATGGTTACCAAAAGAAGGCATGAGTTCAGATAACTCATTGCCCAAAATTGTATTTTGCCGATACAGGTTTTATTTTCGCCTGAAATAGGAGATTGTACGGTGGCGATGGCTTTGTGGTGTAGTAGAGAGCAGAGACTCCAGCCCTAGTGGCAAACTTAGGTTGGGAGCTTGGACGTTGAGTTAAGAGAAGATTCTATATAGCCCGTGGAATTACAGAATTAGAGGGTGTACCATCTAACTCAGAAGTAATACAAAGAGTTGAGTCAGTGTTCTTAAAAGAATGGTTTAAGCTCATCAAAATTATGCCCATGTATTTTTAATTGTTTTATGCTGACATGTTTCCGGGGGTCTTTCGGAAACAGCCTTTCTACTTCATCAGAGGTAGAGGTATGGACTGCGTACATCTTACCCCCCCCAGACCCCACTAAGTGGGAATACACTGGGTTTGTTGTTGTTATGCTGACATGTTTATGAAATGCTCTCACTTATGTTTTATAAAAATATATTATTTTGGATTGTTCTACATACCAGTACTTTCGAGTATTGATCCCCTATATATCAGGCCCTGCGGTATAGTCCCATGGTCCATCACATCAGTAGAACACGTGGGATATGACAGAATTGGTGAGCCATCCATTTTTTAGAAGGTTATAATTGAATCTTTTAGCATATGGTCCAGCCGGGGGCTTTGTCCTAGCCTAGAAAGTTAGTTTTAATTTGAGGCTTGTAGATGAGATTTGAGTATTGTATTGCCATAATTTTTTTGACACATTTTGAATTATAATTTTCTATTGAATATGTTATATCTTCTAAACTTTGATTTATCAATGGATTATGCTTATTATAGAGTGCTAAGGGATCTCTCGAGCCCTTATGGTTCGGGATGCCATCACAGCTAGGGCGTCGGCTTGGGTCATGACAGATAATGAGTGAATTTCTAGGAGAGGATATGGGTAGTAAAATTCCATTATCACTAATCTAATTGATGTTTAAACTGGGTTGAGCGAGGAATTTGATGCAATGGCAGCTATGGTGGCGCGTAAGGATGCAAAAATCTCTGCCTTAAAAATAGGTGCTATGATAGAGAGTTCAGAGGGAACAAGTTCAATGGAAAATGTGAGTACTGAGAATGCAAAACTACATGAGAAAGTGAAGAAGTTGGAGTCTAAGGTTTAGGTGTTGACTACAAATATTAAGGACTTGACACAACAACTCCTAAAGGCTAGCGATGTAGAAAGTGAGAGAATGACTATGCGCCTTCGCCAAATGTTCCAATCTCCTTCTGGTACTTCCTCCTAGATCTATACCCAACATGGTCCTTAACCTTAAGCCCTATTTAGTCTGATTTTTCTAAGTTTTTATTGATTTCTAATTTGATGGAACTACTATTTCTGATGCTAATGCTGTTGTTTTTTGAATAGTATATGATACTATCCTCCTTGATTAATTAATGAATCCACTTTGTTCTATCATCTCTCTTATTATTTCGAATATTTCTTACTAGCCTCAATTGACATGTGTTAACATATATGCTTGTCTATACTTGGTTTCCTGTTCTTTTACTTTAATGATGACAAAAGAAGGAAGGTGAGGTGTAGTGTGTAGTGTGTAATATGTGATGAGGTGTAGTATGTAGTGTGTGTCGTGTAGGTGTGACTCATGTATGGGGGAATCTTTACTCAAGGGGGATCTTAGGTGCTTATAGAATATGTAGAGATGGTATCAAATATAGGGAATGGGTTGGGTACGCTTGAAAGTGTATATGGGTTTGTCATCATCAAAAAGGAGAAAACTGTTAAGTCCTTAGTTTTTATAATTGACAAATTCTCTTTTGGGACATGGTTCTTGAAGATTATGTGGTGACAAAGTTGCAACTACTTAGGGACCTGGTTGACCACATTCATATCACTGTCATGATAGATGTACAAAAGTAGAAAGAGTGGTAAGAAAGCTGTTGTGCTTTTTGTCTCAGCCAATGGAACTCCTCCTAAATTTCATTATCTTATATATATTTCTCATCTTCAACAACAAAAAAGTCAAGTTTCATATTATCACAACAAAAGTTCCTTTTAAGCTCTTGAATCAAGCTTCACTCGTAATAAAGGACTTGCTTGCTCACAAAGTCGTGTTTCATGTTCTTGTTGTATTTGAGTCTTTGTGTTATGATTGAAAACGTTTCCTAATGTTGTTGTTCAGTATTAGTGTCTTGTTCCAGTTCTTGATGTCATCTAGAGTGTGGTGATATTGAAGCTAGAGCTAGCTTGGTGATTCAGTAGTTAGCTGGTTTTTGGTGTAGTAGAGTTATTGCACATTTCTCTTTGTAAATATAGCTATTACTAGGAGAATAAGTATTAGGAGTTTTAATTGTTCATGTCATGGAGTCTATATTCAAGGTTGCTTGAATATTAGTGGAGCTTTGAAAATCCTAGGGGCAGGTCGTGGTTTTTCTCCCTTGAGCAAGGTGTTTCCATGTAAATATTATTGTGTTTCATAGTTATTTATTTTATTTGCTCTGTAAAGTTTCTTACTATATACGTTTGTTTGGGACCAGGTCCAAAAGTAGGAGGGCAGCCAGTCGATTTCTTCACCATCTAAACACAGAAGCATTCAGAGGGTCCATTAATCTTGAATTTCATTTTAACAGGTTCATCAGTTGACAATCTATGTAAAATTAATCCGAGCATGAAAAAAGAAACCTTGAAAGGCAGTTTTAAAGGCCAAATCTTTCTAACAGAAAGTGAAATATTTTTGAATTTTCTCAAAACTGTCCAAACGAATTAACTGAGAAGTTATCGTGTTTATCAGAAGTCCAAATTAGATAATCCTTGAGAATCCCTTGAATCTTAGTCATAATATGATCCAGAAGTTGTTGTCTAAGCTTGGTCAAGATCCAAGTTTTATTATTCTTGATGAAATCAGAGACTCTGATCCTTTTTAAATTATAGGAGTGGGAGAGAATTAGGCTGGGGATCTAGTCCCAGCCCAATAATCTCAGCAAAAGGAAAGATTACTAATGGTTGCTTTCAACTTAATTATATTCTCACATTAATTTCTTATTCCCACCAGTCCATTCTACGTGTAAACCTGGCCTAAAGACCAGTTTTTTTAGAAACTAGATGAGCTCTTGGGCATTATTTAGCTGCAAAAGATAGAAAAGTGTCTTTGGTTTTAAAGTTTTCAGCACATAAAACCTGCCCGATATGCTGAATGGACCTAAAGCCAAAATACCCTCGTGAGTAGAGAAGCACAAGTTTTTCCAAGAGCTTGAGTGGTTTTTATGAATACCCTCAAAGTCCTTCCAGAAGAAGTTACCAATTAGTTTATTAATTTCTCAATGGTGGTCTTCAGAATATTGGTAACTAAGAGTACATATAGTAGCATAATAAAAACTGCTTTGCCTCAGAATGATAATATTTTACTTTGCCAACCTTCTAATCTTTTAGAAAATTAATCCACTATGTCACATAATAAATCACCTTTTTTCTACCTTTACAAATAGGACATCCAAAATAAGTGAAAGGGAACTTAGAGTAATTGAAACCAGTGATATGGTGTATATCATCAACGACAAATTGAGGGGTGTTAGGAGCTACTAAGAAGCAAGATTTACCTTTATTAACTAGTTGCCCAGAACATAATTCATAAGTAGATAATTTTTTCATCATGACAATAAGAGATAAAGGGTCACCAGAGAAGAATAAAATGACATCAACCTAACTCAAGTGAATAATTCTTGGACAAGATATGTTAACAACATATATGGAATAAAACTCTCATGTTTCAGTTGATCTATGAAGTTATTCAGCAATTCAGCACCAATTATATGTAAAAAGGGAGAAAGTGCATCTCCTTATTTTATACCTTTACCTGATTTGAAAAAAAGCCACACCTTCCCCATTAATATTGACGGAGTACCAATTTTTATTCATAGGCCTCCATATCATATTAATCCATTAGAGCAAGCAAACTATTTTGGGAGAGTTGATATGTTTAACACTTTCAAAACTTTCTTTGAGAAAGAGATACTAGTCTCAAATAACTGAAGAAAGAGACACCCTAATGGGACCACAAAAAAATGTGTGTCATCCCTAGCACATAACTTTAAAAATGTGCTCTTTAGGTGGGGTCCCACCCGCACTTCAACCCCTATGTTATAGAAAATACTGTCACGACCTACTAGGGCCTGGTCATGACGAGCATCTCAACTCCCACATGGATCGAAGACCACCCCTTTGTACCTAACCAAACAACACGATATCCCTAATGTTAGATGAATTCCAAACATATAACAAGATAAATTCGAAGAATAGAAGATACTACTATGATCATTAATCAACACCGGCCAAAACAAACGACCGAAATCACCCAAGTGCATAGTAATCCAACAAAGCCTTCTACACAAGAACAAAAAAATCAGTCTTGGTCAAGTCATGTCCCTGACTCTGACAGATTACAATAATAATGAAAATGATAATGTTAATGATAATGAAACTCTCAACTCTAGTCTATGATAAGAACTGATGAAAAGTCTAAGTCTTTCAAAGTATTGAAGCTCACCACTTTACCACAACAAACCGATGAACTAAGCCGATCAATCTAACTCTGCGTAGGAAAAGTTGAAGAATTAACGACGCCTGCAGTGTGTTAAGAAATAACATCCGGATATGATTAGTGGGGTGAACACTAGCATGAAATGAAGGAATATGGATAATATAATGCCATGATTGACAGTTTCAAAATCATTCATATCCAATGTACATAATCAAATGCATATTCATTTATATATATATATATATATACACATATACATATCACATGTCAGGATAGGGATCAAGACTTAACATGAACTTTTAAAATCTTAACCTGGGTTATGTAGCTTAACCTTTATAGTTAATAGTACCCACAGGCTATATAGGCCCTAGCTCTCACCCCCTGGTCGGGCCCTAGTGCGTGTAGCCGCACAAATCGGAGAAAGATCATATATATATATATATATATGCGCGGGCGAATCTAACCTCCCAATCACAAACTAAGGTTACTTAAGCACCCGATCATGTAATGTAGCATGGGAGACTACAACCTCCCAATCATATAATAGTGATAGTAAGGTGGACTCGAACCACCTGGACATAAGCAAAAAGGGGACTCTAACCCCAAACCATTTCGACCCCCGCACGGGCTAGCGTGATTTTTTGTGTTAGTCTCTTAGGATCACCACTTTTACAACCAGCTACACAACCCTCTTTTAAGATTAATTAACGATTTAACACACATTCTCATTCATTGAACCATATTTCAACTTAAGGCATTCATTGTTGGTATCATCATACCAACTACACTTGCAAGGTAACAATAACATGATAAAAGAATTACATCACTTGGGGAAATTCATAACCCCTTTGGTTCAATTGTGCAACATCTTGTGAAAACACAAAAGCCACAATGTTCAATTCAAAGCCATCATGCCTCATTAGGTTTTCACATTATGCAAAACATCTGGAACAGTTCAATAGGCATACTTTACATATTCAAACAATTTTCTCAATATGGGTTTGAGGTCATAACCACTTCAAAAGTCAAAATTTTGGGGAAAATCATAATTCCCTAGTTCATTCACCATACCCATGCACCCACAAATTTAAAACCATAATTAAAGCATGAATTATCACATGTAAACTATGGGAAACATTGTTCAATCTATAAGTATTCAAAATCCTCAACCCTTGTTTCAAAACCAACATAAATATCTCATTAACAGTACTTTAAAATATATACTTTTAACAAATTAACAATGAGGGAAGAGTAACATGCCTGAAATACCAAGTTTCACAGAAATAATTCAATCTTTAAGCCCTTGGATGACCTACTTGTGAGAAACACTAAGTATGGATGGTTGAGAGAATTTGAGAGAATCTTGGAAGTGTTTAAGTACGATAAGGATGAAAAATAACCCCTCTTAAATTCTTTATGAACCTTGGGTTTTAATTAGGTGGGAGGGGAATTGTCCAAAGTGCCCATAAATTAAAAGTTAGAATTTAGTCGTCAGTGACTATGGGTCACTATATTACTCGTATAGAATCATTAAGACTTGTCACCTTGATTTGTACCCAAGATAGTTCCAAGGACACCCTCATATTATTGACCCTACGACTCAACTAACATGACTCGTAATGGTACCCTACGACTCATAGGGTCCACTCATAGTCAACCCAAAAACCATTTAAGGTATACACTAGAAACCCTACGATTAACACACAATGACTCATAGCGAGTCCTTACAACTCTTAGTGAGAAACTCGTAATTAGAGTGGAATTCAGCCATATATTTACTGATACGATTGCGTTCGTAAGACCCTTCATGACTCCCTACGACTCATATCCCTAAGTCATACTCAGGATAGCAACTCAAGTACCATTCACTAGACACCTTACGACTAGGTTCACATGATCCATCAAGACATCCTATGACTCGTAAGGAGAGTTGAGTCAAGATAGTGAGGATAGAATTTCAGAAAAATTTCAAGGATCAAAAACCCGAGGTTTTACATACTTCTCCACTTAGGATCGTTCGTCCTAGAATGATAGGACAAGGTATATATTAGCACGATTTGACTCAAGACACCACCACATTTACTTTTAACAAAGACAAAATAAAGATATTAAGGAATACACATACCTCAAGCACGATTATCCGAAATGGGAAACAAGAATGGATACTTGGACTTCATGTCCGCCTCGGCTTCCTAAGTGGCTTCTTCAACTTTTGGTTCCTCCAAAGAACCTTTACCGAGGCTATCTCCTTGGTCTACAACCAACGAAATTTTTGATCTAAAATCTCGACCGAGACTTCTTCATAAGATAAAGATCCAATATACCCACCTCCTTTGAAGGAACAACCATCAAAGGATCACCTATGCACTTTCTTAACATCAAAACATGAAACACTGGATGAATAGAGCTCAAGCTAGAAGGAAACTCCAATTCATATGCAATATTACCAACCCTCTTCAAAAATAAGTACGGACCAACACATCAGGGGTTGAGATTCCCCTTCTTACCATATGCATCACTCCCTTCACGGGGATACTTTTAGGAATACCTAATCATCAAAGTAGAACTCCAACTCCCTTCACCTCACATCTGCATAGGCCTTTAGCGACTTTGGGAGGCCTTAAGTCTATCCCAAATCACCTTTACCTTTTCCATTACTTGGTGAACTAAATCAAGGCCAGACAACTTATTCTCACCAACCTCAAACACCCCAATAGGAGACCTACACTTTCTACCATATAAGGCCTTAACTGGAGCCTTACCAATGCTAGAGTGATAACTATTATTATAGTCAAATTCTATGAGATACAAGTGGTCAACCTAACTACCACTAAAATCAAATACACAAGCCCAAAGTATTTCTTCCAAGGCCTGAATTGTTCTTTCCTCTTGCCCATCCATCTGCGGGTGGAAAATAGTACTAAGGGCTACCTTAGTTCCCAAACCTCGTTGGAACAACTTCTAAAAATAAGTTGATAACTGGGTACCCTAATCAGATAAGATAGAGACTGTAGTACCATACAAATTCATGATCTCCTCAATGAATAATTTGACGTAATCCTCAGAAGAGTAATTAGTCCTCACTAGCAAGAAGTGAGGAGACTTAGTCATCCTATCCACGATGACCCAAATAGAATCAAATTACTGGCAAGACCGCGGAAGATTAGTAACAAAATCCATATTAATTATCCCCTACTTCCACACCGGTAGCTTGATCTCTTGAGTCAACCTACCGGGCCTCAAGTGCTCTACCTTCACTTGCTGACACACAATGCACTTAGCCACAAAATTGGCAACATCCTTCTTCATATTATTCCATCAATAAATCATCCTAAGATCATGATACATTTTCGTCGAACTAGGATGAATAGTATAACGCAACTCATGGGCTTCAGCCAAAATACTTTCTTGCAACCCATCATCATCGGGAACACATAGTCTACCTTTGTACCTCTAGATGCCATCACTACTAATTACAAAAACCATCGCTTTTTACCTACCTACATCATTCTTAATTTGCATCAGAATAGGATCCAACATTTGTTTCTCCTTCACTTCAGCACCAAGGGATGACTTTGCTACCTGATGACTTTGCTACCTCTTGAACAATCACACCACCATTCTCAGAATCTAAGATTCGAACTATGAGATTAGCAAAATGGTGAATATCCTTCACCCAATACCACTTTTTCTCATATACATAAGACAAGCTTTCCATGGACAACTTGATAAGAGCATCAGCAACCACGTTCGCTTTACCTTGATGATAGTGAAGACTCATGTCTTAGTCCTTGAGCAACTCAAGCCATCTTCTTCGCCTAAGATTCAATTCTTTTTAAGTGAACACATATTGCAGGATCTTATGATCAAAATAAATGTCAACATGGACCCTATTCAAATAATGTCGCAAGATCTTTAATGCAAACACCACATCTAACAATTACAAATCATGAGTTGGATCATTATTCTCATGAACTTTCAACTATCTAGAAGCTTCAGCAACCACTTTGCCATGCTGCACAGTAACAAACCAACCCTACCCGGGATGAATCACAATAGATAACAAAATCATCAATTCCCTCAAGTAAAGTCAAGACCAAAGCCAAAGTCAACTATTCTTCAATTTCTCAAAACTACCCTCATAAGCACTTGACCACAAGTATTTTACCTTTTTTTGAATCTAGTTAGTCAATAGGGCAGCAATAGAAGAGAAACTTTCCACAAACCTTCTATAATATCTGGCTAAACTAAAAAAACTTCGAATATAGGTTGGAGTCATGGGCCTAGGCCCCTTCTTAACCACCGCAACATTCTATAGATCTACTATGATCCCTTCACTAGAAATAACATGACCCAGGTAAGTCACAATATCAACCAAAACTCACACTTGGAGAACTTAGCATACAAATGCTTATCCTTTAGGGTCTGTAACACAAGGCAGAGATAATTGGTATGATCTACCTCACTCTTGGAATACACCAAAATGTCTTCAATAAAGACAATCACAAACAAATACTAAAACTAACAAAAAACCTAATTTATAAGATCTATGAATGATGCCAGAGCATTAGTCAAGCAAAAGGACATCACCGAAAACTCAAAATGACTGTACCGAAAAGCAGTCTTAGGGATATCCACCTCTTTAATCTTCAACTGATGGAACCCCAACCGAAGATTAATCTTATAAAAGAACTTAGAACCCTGAAGTTGATATAAGAGATCAACAATCCTCAGAAATGGATCCTTATTCTTCATGGTCACCTTTTTTAATTGGTGGTAATCAATACACGTTCAAAGGTAACCATCATTCTTACACACGAAAAGAATAGGAGAACCCCATGAGGACACACTAAGGCATATAAAACCCTTATCCATAAGATCTTTCAACTACTCTTTGAGTTCTTTCAACTCGACCAAAATAATTCTATAAGGAAGAATGAAAATAGGATGAGTGTACAGAAGATGATCAACCCTAAAATCAATTTCCCTATCGGGAGGAATACCAGGAATATCATCAGGAAATAACTTGGGAAATTCATAGACCATAGATACAGTTTGCAAGAAAGGACCTTCGAACCTAGAATCCTTAACATGTACTAAGTAATAGAGGCACCCTTTAGAAACCAATTTATGGGCTCTATGATAAGAAATAAACCTTCCCTTGGGCACTAGGGAAATGCCTTCCCATTCAATCACCTACTCATTCGAGAAATGGAAACTGACCTCTTGAGTCCAATAATCAAGAGATGCATAGCACGAATGCAAACAATCTATCCCCAAAATCATATCAAAGTCTAATATGTCCAACTCTATGTCTCCCTACCATGGACCAACATCACACAACTCCTATAGACCCCTCTAGCCACAATGGAGTCACCCACTAGGGTAAATATTAAAAAGGTGTCCAAAATACACTCAGGATCAAAACCAAAATGAATAGCTACATAAGGGGTCAAATAAGAGAGGGTAGACCTGGGATCATACAGACAACATACATAATAAAAGAAGAGTTTGAGCATAATAGTATCAACATCGAGGGACATTTTAGAATCCTAGAAGGTGGAAAGAACGTACAGACAATTCTATCCACCACCGGGTCTAGAAGTAGAAGTAGCACTCTTTGGTGCAGGAGCTGACAACATGACAACCAAAACCTTGTTAGGCCTAATAGCAACCCTAGAAGAACATTCCCACTGGATATGACCAATATGACCACAATTAAAATAATGATTCCTCTTATTTTTACACTGTCCACAATGCTTCAAACCACAAATTTGATAACATGGATAGGATAAAGATAACTGTGTTCTGCCAGCCTGAGACTGGACATAAGTGTTACCACCTAGAGAAGGATTGATGGAGGCTGGTGAAACTTATGAGAATAATTAGAAGCAACGACCCTTGACTAGGTCTATACCCTAAAAGTAGGATAAACTCTGTCCATATTATCCCTAAGTAGGATAGAAGGGTTTCCACGAACATCACATATTTGGGGAGGCATGGACTAAGATGTGAAAAATAGATATTAGAGGAGATTCAAAACCTTAGACTGTATATCTTGAAATAGAACAACAAGAAAGGGAAACATTCCTAAATTCCTCATAGCCTTTCCTTTATAAGTGTGGCGAGCTAGATACCCATAATAAAGACTATACTTAATACGGATTTGTGGACACCCAATGACACCAAACCTAGAGTTTGATACCATCTTTGTCATGACCCAAACTAGAGCCTGGCCATGAAGGGCATCTTAAGTCCCACATGGATTGGAGACCACCCTTTTGTACTTAACCAAACAACATGATATCCCTGATATCGGATGAATTCTAAAAATAAAACAAGATAAATTTAAAGAATATAAGATACTTCAATGATCATTAATTAACAACCAACAAAAATAACTAACTGATATCACCTTAATCCATAGTAATTCAACAAAACCTTCTAATACAAGAACCAAAATTAGTCTTGGTCGGGATATGTCCCTTTCTCTAACAGATAACAATGATAATGAAACTCTCAAATCTAATCTATGATGAGAAATAATGAAATGTATAAATCTTTAGAAGTATAGAAACTCATTACTTCACCATAATGAATCAATAAACCGAGCCATTCCACTTAACTCTGCATAAGAAAAGTAAAAAAATTCTCTACGCCTATATCGCGTGGGTATACAAGGTTCAAAGACGATTAGTGGGGTGAACACTAGCATGAATCTCAGGGATAGGGATAACATAATGCCATGATCAACAGTTTTAAAGTAATTCAAATCCAATAAACATAATTAAATGCATATATATATATATATATATCACATGCTGGGATAGGGATTAAGGCTTAACATAAATGTTTAAAACCTTAACCTAGGTTGTGTAGCCTAACCGTTATAGTATAATAGTACCCACAGGAAATATAAGCTCCTTCTCTCACCTCTTGGTTGGGATCCTGTGCATGTAGTCGCACGAATGGAGAAATATTATATATATATATATATATTCATGGGGGACTCTAACCTCCCAATCACATACTAAGGTGGACTCGATCATATATATGCAGCCGATCATGCAATATAGTATAGGGTCTCTAACCTCTCAATCACGTAATAGTGGTAGTAAGGTGGACTCAAACCACTTGGACATAAATAAAAAGGGTACTCTAACCCTTAGCCATTCTATCCCCAGCATTTGCTAGCATAGTTTCCAGTGTTAGTCCCTCAGGACTTCCACTTTAAACATTTTAAAAGTCATAAGTTTGGGGAAAATCATAATTCCCTAATTCATTCACTATACCCATGAACCCATAAGTTCAAAACAATAATTAAAGCATCAATAATCATATGTAAACTATGGGAAACATTATTCTATCAATAAACGTTCAAAACCCTGAACACTTGTTTTAAAACCAACATAAATATCTCATGAGCAATACATTAAAACATATGATTTTAAGAAATTAACAATGAGGGAAGAGTAACATGCTTAAAATACCAAGTTTCACAAAAAGAATTCAATCCTTAAGCCCTTGGATGACCTACATCTTGGAAACCCTAAGTATGCCTGCTTTAAAGAATTTAAGAGAGTCTTAGAATTGTTTAAGTACGATAAGAATGGAAAATACCCCCTTAAGTGCTTTATGAATATGGGATTTTAATTGGGTGAGAGGGGAATTGTCCAAAGTGCCCTTAAATTAAAAGCTGAAATTTAGTCTTCAGTGACTACGGGTCACTATAAGACTTATATAGACTCATTGCGACTTGTCACCATGATTCATATCTAAGATAGTTCTCAGGACACCCACACACTGTTGACCCTACGACTCAACTAACATGACTCATAGTGGGACCCTATAACTCACAGGGTCCAATTGTAGTCAACCCAACAAACATTTGGGGTGTACATTGGACACACTATGATTAACACCCAATGACTCGTAAGATATCCTTAAAACTCATAGTTAGTCACTCATATTCAGATAAGAACTCAGCTATACACTTATTATTTTGGTTATGATTGGTTCCCTAGGACCCGTTAAGACTCTCTATGACTTTTATTCCTAATTCATACTCAGGACAACAACTCAAGCACCATTCACAGGACATCTTACATCTAGGGTCATAGGACCCATCAAGACACCCTACGACTCGTAGGAGAGTCGTAGTCAAGACAGTAAGGATAAAATTTTATAAAATTTTCAAGAATAAAAAACCCAAGGTTTTACTAATTTACTTTAGCCCATGTCCATAAATATAAATATTATATATTAATTTTTTTTAAAAAAACAAGCTTCTTAGCGAAGCTCACACTCAGCTCATTGTTTCTCAATTTTCCAGCCATTTTCTGGCTATTTTTCGGTGATTTTTTCATTGATTTTTTGGCATCCATTGGAAACTGAAATTACCTACATTGTTTTAAGCCATTTTATCACTACGTTTTTATCCACTTTCATTCAAAAATCTTGAAAATTAGTCTCACTTTTTAAAATTAATTATAGACTTAATAGAAACATTCCAACATTACTTAGCTTATTCCAATGCTCTAATCTATTAAATTATTGCGGTGGTCATTGAAAAAGCAATATCAAGTACTGTACAAAAATCTAATAAAAAGAATATGACTACAGTCTATTAAGTCTAAGATTATAAGCCGCTTCTTGTGTATATTAAATACTATCATTGAGGTATATCATATCTATTAAAGAATATACAGTTGTTAGTGGTGAATTTTTTTATGAATGGGAGGAGACTCCCAAATGTTGGATTTGGAAATCCATGACTAAGGAGAAAGTGTCCATTGTCTTTCATTGTATTGGATTATACGGTGATATGGTTAAAAGCATAATGGAGAATGAAGTGGGAAAATTTATCCAAAGTTCATAAATAATGATAGACACGTGGAATTGTGCTTGCTTTGCATTGATTTTGACCATTCTAGGCCTATTATTATTGTTAAAGTTGTTGAAAGTGTCGGGAATAAGCTTCCATATCATCCCCACCCTCACCCATGATAGTAGATGATAGCTCAATAGGATACGAGTACATAGGTGATCATGCATTGAAAGATTATACAGAATTTAAAGAAGAGGAGTGTGGAGGAAGTCTCGAGGGGCAGTATGGACCATAAGCAAGCCACTCTATCTCAAATAGTACCGATGTTTGTATAGGAAAATATTCAAAGACTAGAAAAATTAAAGCTTTTCTCAAAGAAGGTATCGGTGAAGAAGTATTTCAATTACACTACGGATAAGACTTATAAGAAATACTACTAGGTGATGTGCATATATCCAACCTATAGGTGGATGGTGTATGCAAGTACGATTGGAGCATCGGGTAGGTTTCAAATCTACAGGTACATCGATGTGCATAGTTGTGGCATTGAACATGTCACGAGCAACCATAAAAATATCACTATGGATGTCACTGCCTCACTTTGTTTGAACTTTTAGTGATAAAAATGGTCTAAGCCAGAGAAAGAGAGAATCATCTATAGAGAGCTATACTACAGACTAGGCTATTGGAAGTATTGGATGGGAGGCATCATTGTAAAGAACATAATTCAAGGAATACCTGAGCATAGATATACAGTGCTGCTTGCTTTTTATATGTTTTTAGCAGCCTCAATCTTGGGTCTATAAATTCCCTCATTGTCGAGGAGGACTCGAGAAAGTTTATTTTTTACTTTATGGCATTTGGGGATTCGATCTATGGAAATGCACACATGATAAAGGTCACTGTCATTGATGTCACACATTTGTCTAACAAGTACCAGGGTGTGCTATTGTTTGCTGTTATGCAAGATATGTTAAATAATATCTATCCCTTAACATATTGTGTGGTGGAAAAGGTGAATGATGCATTCTGGGCTTCTTTTTTTAGAAGCTTAAATCGATTATCATTGACGAACTAGAATTATGTGTTATCTCCAACAGACACGCTAGCATAGCTAACAGACTCACAAAGCATTATCCACATGTGCATCATGGAGTATGTATGAGGCATCTCAGAGAAAATATTTAAAAGAATCACCGTTGTGGAGATTGTCTTAATATGTACTACCGTGCAGTCAAGGCATACAAATTGGATGAGTTTAATGACTACTTCAACTTGCTTATAAAAAAAAACCCCGATACAACAACTTGCCTCGAACATGATATTGGATTCGAAAAGTTGAGTAGGGTGTACTTTCCAAGAAATAGATTTAGCATCATGACCACAAATATCACTGAGTCGCTTAATGCAATATTTCTTGATGAAAGAGAGTATCCAGTGACCACCATTTTTAATTTAATTGATCTTAGGTTTGCAAAATATTCAGGAAGATTTATGCATATGTAAGCAATTCCACAAATACATTCATTCTTGAATCCAAGAAGATTTTAAGGAAAAGCATGACCGAGGGTGACAGATTGTATGTGAATAATATAAATGAAAGCACTGAAGAATTCATCATGATTGGTTGTGGTCCTTTCTCCAAAGTCAATCTATCAAAAAGGTTATGTTCTTGTAGAAAGTACAACTTGATAAAATTGCCATACATTCATGTGATGGCAGCCTTGTAATTGAAGCATAGGGATGATTATGGTAATAATATATAAGACTATTCTTCACCCATATATGCAAAAGAATTATACCTCCTTGCGTACTTAGAACCTGTTTGTAAAGTACCTCTAAAGTCAGAATGGAGTATGGCATGAGAGTATCTAGGAATATAGGTTCTTCTACCCGATTTTGATCCCAAACTAGGAAGGAAGAGGGTGAAATGTATTGAGGGAATATTGAAGTCTTTTAGGTCAAAGAGAGGGAACAAGTGCTCCATGTTCAAAGAATGGGTCATAAGAGAACTACATATAGCCTTAACGTAGGAAGATATGATTGGCATTGTATCATCTTTTTGTTTTGTCAAATTCTTTGGACGAGTTGTCATGCCACTATCACTATCTTGTTTCAAATGTAATGAAGTGCAGTTAAAATCATCTTTGCTTGTTGTATATTATCCATCATAATTTTCTTTTGCTATATTATTAAGGAAATCAATTACACATTATATACCTTGACTAGTTATTATATATATAATCAATCTATTCTTGGTTTACATAGTAAATACTAAATACATAATTGATAAAAAAATCTCTCTAGCGGTCTATGAACAAAATCCTATTATACATACACTAAATAATTTTATGTAACCATGACGCTTGGGAAAATGTGCCATTTGAAAGACTCGACTACCGCGACTTTTCATTTTCCATTCTCACACACCCTTTCATCTAACTACGACATGTGTCTAGCAATGATTTGTGACACCCTGAATATCCAAGCCAATGTT